>NC_084612.1:50746195-51041195 GCF_033978795.1 Nerophis ophidion | reverse complement strand
CAACATCCAGAAACGCCGCCGGCTTCTCTGGGCCTGAGATCATCTAAGATGGACTGATGCAAAGTGGAAAAGTGTTCTGTGGTCTGACGAGTGCACATTTAAATAAATAAATGGGTTGTACTTGTATAGCGCTTTTCTACCTTCAAGGTACTCAAAGCGCTTTGACATTACTTCCACATTTACCCATTCACACACACATTCACACACTGATGGAGGGAGCTGCCATGCAAGGCGCCAACCAGCACCCATCAGGAGCAAGGGTGAAGTGTCTTGCTCAGGACACAACGGACGTGACGAGGTTGGTACTAGGTGGGATTTGAACCAGGGACCCTCGGGTTGCGCACGGCCACTCTTCCACTGCGCCACGCCGTCCCTATATATATATATATATATATATATATATATATATATATATATATACATATATATCTCCTCTCTGAGCTGCAACCTTATCGTGGTAGAGGAGTTTGCGTGTCCCAATGATCCAATGTCCCTAATTGTTTTTGGAAATATTCGACATCGTGTCATCTGGACCAAAGGGGAAGCGAACCATCCAGACTGTTATCGACGCAAAGTTCAAAAGCCAGCATCTGTGATGGTATGGAGGTGCATTAGTTCCCAAGGCATGGGTAACTTACACATCTGTGAAGGCACCATTAATGCTGAAAGGTACATACAGGTTTTGGAACAACATATGCTGCCATCTAAGCGCCGTCTTTTTCATGGACGCCCCTGCTGATTTCAGCAAGACAAGTGTTAAAACAGCGTGGCTTTGTAATAAAAGAGTGCGGGTAATTTCCTGGCCCGCCTGTCGTCCAGACCTGTCTCCCACTGAAAATGTGTGGCGCATTATGAAGCGTAAAATACAACAGCAGAGACCCCGGACTGTTGAACAACTGAAGTTCTACATAAAACAAGAATGGGAAAGAATTCCACTTTCAAAGCTTCAACAATTAGTTTCCTCAGTTCCCAAACTTTTATTGAGTGTTGTTAAAAGAAAAGGTGATGCAACACAGTGGTGAACATGCCCTTTCCCAACTACTTTGGCACGTGTTGCAGCCATGAAATTCTAAGTTAATTATTTTTTGCAAAAAAAAAATAAAGTTTATGAGTTTGAACATCAAATATCTTCTTTGTAGTGCAATCAATTGAATGTGGGTTGAAAAGGATTTGCAAATCATTGTATTCCGTTTCTATTTACATCTAACACAGTTTCCCAACTCATGTGGAAACGGGGTTTGTAATTGGTACAGGTATCTGACAACTAAAAATCGGAATCAGTGTCTGCCTACTAATAATTGGTATCGGCATCTGACTACTAATTATCGGTATCACTATCTTACTACTAACAATTGATATTTTGCTATCTGACTATGACTAATTTGTATAGGTATCTGTGTACTAATAATCAGTATAGGTATCTGACTATTTCAAATCGTTATATTAATCGGTACAGGTATCTGACTTCTAATAATCATGACAGTATCTGACTACTAATAATCGGTATCAGTATCCGACTACTGATAATCAGGATAGGTATCTGACTACAAGTAATCGGTAAAGGTATCTTACTACAAATGATCGATACAGGTATCTGACTACTATTAATCAGTATCAATATCTGATTACTAATAATCGTTTCGGTATCTGACTCCTGATAATCGGAATAGGTATCTGACTATTGATAATCAGTATAGGTATCTGACTACTAATAATCGGTATAGGTATCTGACTACTGCTAATTGGTATAGGTATCTGACTATTGATAATCTGTACAGGTATCTGAATAATAATAATCATATCGGTTTCTGACTCCTGTTAATCGGCATCGGTATTTGACTACTAATAATAGTATAGGTATCTGACTACTAATTATCGTATCGTATCTGACTCCTGATAATAGTAATAGGTATCTGACTCCTGACAATCGGCATCTGTATTTCACTACTAATAATAGTATAGGCATCTGACTACTAATAATCGAATCGGTAGCTAACTCCTGATAATCGGTATAGGTATCTGACTACTAATAATGGTATCGGTATCTGACTACTGATAATCAGAGTAGGAATCGTGACTACTAATAATCAGGAACCGGCCCTGAAACGCACCTAAAGGTCCACCTCTATACTGAACACAATCAAATCAACTGTTTTGTAGAAGATACTTTTATTTGTGTCGTGTCCATAAAAAAATGTGCAGTTATAAATAAAAATGTGTGCTGTTATAAATAAAAATATATGCAATTATAAATACAAATATGTGCAGTTATAAAGGAAAATATGTGCAGTTATAAATAAAAACATGTCATTATAAATAAAAAATATGAGCCACTCTGAATATAAATATGTGCAGTTATAAATAAAAATGTGTCGTTATGAATAAAAATATGTGCAGTTATAAATAAAAGTATGTGTAGTTATAAATAAAAACATGTCATTATAAATAAAAAATATGAGCCACTTTGAATAAAAATATGTGCAGTTATAAATAAAAATGTGTTATGAATAAAAATATGTGCAGTTATAATAAAAATATGTGTAGTAATAAATAAAAACATGTGTAGTTATAAATAAAACGGGTACGTGAGATAAAAGTAATAATTATTCGAGTCATGTATGACATATTCTAAATTATGAACACGGAATACAACAAAGTCGTCTTTTATTATAGGAATTGAGAATCAACTCCGTGTTTGCAAGCTCAATTTGAATTCAACGAACATTCCTGGAATCGAATTGGACTTTGAAAGCCGGCCAGTATACGGAGAAATAAAAATGTTTTGACAAGAACAGGAGATATGCACCAGCGCCCTCCGCAACCCTAAAGGGAATAAGCGGTAAAAATGGATGGATGGATGGATGACAAGAACTGATCTTTTTTAGCGACTAAACAGACAACGGGTGTAGTTACAAGACACGGCCGACAGATGTAAGTGTTTCAAATAGATATGAGGACCGGCGCTGCTCGCTATTACGTTCACAATAAAGGCTTTTTTGAGGAACATATATCAAATATTGCAGCCAAAAATCTTCTGAGATATTTCCGTGGCAGTTTCTGACATTTAAGTCACATTTTTGAGCACCCACAAATGTCTCATGCTCCTACAATAATATGCATATTAGTAATTCAATATCAATTATTCTAGTATTAGACAGCATGTACCTAATAAAGTGGCCGTATTTTCCTATTTTTCAAAACGTAAATTTGGGGTTGCCGCAGATCACGATATTCCACAGTCCAGATGCGCATGCATGCGGTCTGGAGCCTCGCCGATGTACCGCGACGCCTTGAAGCTGAGCCGGAGAATGACACCACAGGAGGCGTGCACGCTACGTGAGGCGCACACAAACTGATGCGTGCGTGCGTGTGCGCGTGTGTGCCTGGACACACACGTACACGCACAGAGAGAGAGAGAGGGAGAGTAGAGAGAGCGATGAACGTCTGTCTGCTCCAGTCAATGGTCAATCCAACATCGAGGCTGGAGGGATGCAGCTGCTTTGCGCGCCACGGACTCGCACGCTGACCGGAACTCCTTTTTGAATGAGTCTCGTCCGGTTCCAAGGTGAGTGCTCCCCGTTTTCCCGGCTTGGACCGAAGTAAGTTTGGCGGCACTAAGAATGGAGGAGTGTGGCTTCAAGTTGCGCGTCGTGCGTGAAGTCACGAAGGGGGACAGGGACGGAGATAACGCACGTCGATTCAGGAGCAGTGTGGTAGTGAACCAGGAGCATCCCGGTCCATGTGCTCGGGATTTGGGCGCCTCTTTGACTCTTTAGAAGGCTCTCCCGGGTCGGCCTTATCTGGACCGGCCAGTTGGAGCAGCTTCCATTCTTCCACATTCCAGCCCTCGAGAGCGCTTGGAGCCTCTGGTGGAGAGGGAGCATTCTGAGCCAAGTCATCAGCTTTTATCATTTCCCTGCTCCTTTCACCATTCAGAATTTCCTGTAGCTCAGCGCAGCATCCTCTGCAGAGTTCAAAGGAAGCCAAGGTTTTGGTTCAGTGTGATCTGAGGGGTCTTGGTTGTGGACTCTAGTAGTAGTAGTAGTAGTAGTAGTAGTAGTAATGTCATGGTTCCTCCATGTTTTGGTCGGATTTGATGAAATAAGAGGTGCTTGGTTCCAATCCTGCTAGGACATCTTTGTGTGAAGAGTCCATCTGGGTTTTCTCTCACCTTTCCAGAAACACGTCATACTGATTGTCCATTGTCCACAACTGGATGCAAATGGTTTGTAGTTGCTGTGGATCTTTGGGCACCACACGATTCGATTTGATTTTTGGGGGGTAACCATTCGATTCAGAATTGATTCTCGATTCAAAATCTATACTTTTTTAAAATTACATTGGGTGCCAGTTCTATGATTAACTACATTTCTCTATAACATAGATCCACATATTTAATAATTTTCTATATTACTTAAATGAAAACTGGTTATGTTTAATACAATTTTACTCAAACATTTAATGAAGTCATCTTTTCTCTTTCTAAATTAAATGTGTAAAGCAGATGTACATCATCTACATCAACAATATGATTTGTCTGAGTGGCTGGACTGGGCAGATAAGAGATTACAACACAAATCTATACATTTTTTTTAACCATTTAAGAATTGCAATTCATTCAAAAATCATTTTTTTTACATCCCTGCCAAATACACAACCTTTTGCATGTATTCAGTCACGTGACTTCTCCTTGGAAGTGAAAAACAGTGGTGGTCGACCAAGCCAACATGGCTGTTGTACAGCAAGCAGTGTGTGAACTATCTGAGTACACAAGAGGCCTAGATCTTCCTGCAAAAAGCAGATAGGAGCAAAAAAAATCCAACTATGCAATGGAATAGATCAGGGGTAGGGAACCTATGGCTCGGGAGCCAGATGTGGCTCTTTTGATGACTGCATCCGGCTCTCAGGTAAATTTGAGCTGACTCTGCTTAACACGTAGATAATGAATAATTCCACTTGTAATCAGTGTTAAAAATGATGTTCAAAATATAAAACATCCTCGTGCATTTTTAATCCATCCATCCTCTACTGCACCTATTCAAGAAGTTGCGTTGATGGTAAGAAGTTATTTATTTATTATTGGTTAGTGTGGGGCTTGCCCTCCTGAGGGTTCTTCAGACCACCAAGAACCGACATGAGACCCTGTTTCAGGGCTACACTATTGTTTCATTTTTCAATAAGTCTCTCAGTTGCTTTCCAGGAATTATCTTTTTCTCTTTCGTTCTCGCTCATGCTCTTGCTCTAGCACCAACCCCGTCTCTCCTCCTGGCTGCTGTTTATAACATAGCGACAGGTGATTAGGTAACGAGGCCCAGGTGGGCCGTCTACGCACCTGTCGCTGATTTCGAGGCCGGTCCTGGCAACACCCCGCTTCGCTGCAGGCCACGCCCCCTCCACAGTTAGCTTCAGAATAACAATGTTATTACAAAGAACAATAGACCTATTATACTCTAGAAATGTTAGTCTTGCTTAAAAATGCACGCGTTTAGTTGTGTTTAGGGTTAAAAAAATATTTTGCGGCTCTTACGGAAATACATTTTAAAATATTTGGCTTCTTGGCTCTCTCAGCCAAAAAGGTTCCCGACCCCTGGAATAGATTGTATATTTTATCAAGAAAAATTTGTGGAGTGGAGTGATATTAAGGATTATTTGTCAGTGGCCTCTGCGATGAGGTGGCGACTTGTCCACCAATTGTAGCTGAGATAGGCACCAGCGCCCCCCGCAACCCCAAAGGGAATAAGCGGTAGAAATGGATGGATGGATGTCAGTGGCCTTCCCAAACATATGGAACTATTGAGTTACATACATCATTATATATGACAAAACTGATGACATTTGTAAAAGTATGGAGGTCTACAACTTATTTGTGTGAGGCTGGGTCAAAATACATTGGTACCGAGACTCTTATGGATAAATATGTATCATTTTTCGGAGGTTGCATTTCATGATTTAGCTTCACGTCTACTGCCATGTTTGTTGTCGTTGTTGTTTGCGTATTTTGATTGTTCATCAAAATATAACTATAGATATCAACATTGGTTATGTGCTGAAAGATTCATTCATGATAAATGGTAAAAACTCAAAGAGGAACTGCACTTTTTTTTCGTAATTTTGCATATCATTTAAAATCATTATGAGAGACAAGAACACACATTTTTTTTTCAGGATTTTAAAAATGATTAAAAAAAAAACATTTGGAAGATGCGGCTAATAGAAGTCATGGTTGTAGCCTTCAAAGTCTCTAAAACAACTTCCAAACCCTCCATCAACGTTTTATATACACACTGCAAGTGTATATATAATGTAGTAACAGAAACCTTCATAACAATATGTACAATATACACACTGCAAGTGTATATATAATGTAGTAACAGACATTATACATCCCGCTAGCACGGGCGAGGTTTGGTGCAAGCGGGGGTGTATAACGTAGCCCGGAAGACTTAGCGATGCATGGGATTATGGGTATTTGTTCTGTTGTGTTTCTGTTGTGTTACAATGCGGATGTTCTCCCGAAATGTGTTCGTCATTCTTGTTTGGTGTGGGTTCACAGTGTGGCGCATATTAGTTGGAGTGTTAAAGTTGTTTATATCACAACTCTCAGTGTAACCTGTATAGCTGTTGACCAAGTATGTCTTGCAGTCACTTTTGTTTATCAACAGAGGCTGCATACAACATGTGACCAGCTGGCATGCAGATTGCAGTGTGTAAAAGCGGGCGCTACGACGAGTTTTAGAGGGTTGTAAAGGCATTTCCATCAGGGCACACCCTCAAAATTATCGACTAGGTGAAAATCGAAGAATGTTGGCCTCGGGTGATTGCTGGTAGAAGCATTAAACTCCGGAAATCTCTCGGGATAATCGGGGGGGTCGGCAATTATGCAGCTGAGCCACATTAGAGTGATCGAAGAGCCGCATGCGGCTCCGGAGCCGTGGGTTGCCGACCCCTGCTCTAGAGTCCAGTGGTGACATGCTTTAAACCAATTGGTGATGTATGGCTTAGATATAGCTGATCGGCCATGGAAACCAATTCCATGAAGCTCTTTGCGCACTGTACGTGGGCTAAAGGGGTTGACTTTGGAATATTTACGAGCGAGGAAATTTTGTATTACATTCTTCCCTTAAATGATAATGTTTACAGTGATTGTTTTATATGTATTTTTTATGTATTTCGCTTTGGATAAAAACATCTGCCAAATACTCAAACATAAACATATCGAAAAACACAAAAGTCTTTATAGCAGCTAAAACCACCAATCTGTTTCACAGGATTCAGAATAAAACCAAATTCTGTCTTGCCCCAAAATTATAGTACTTGAATAGTACTGATTGTCTAGTTAGCTAATATATGATACCACCCCCCCCCCACCCCCCACCCCCCACACAATGTGGACTGTGGTCCTAACTTTTATCCCTGTTGGCTTTTACAATCTTTATCTTCATCATTTATTTCAACTTAATGTTATTCAAGTATGACATTTTTAAATTTAATTAATTTCATTGACAAGCAATTCTAGCGGCTACAATTTTAGTACTATTGAAGATCTTTGCTCCTTCTCAACTCTGAGGTAATATTTTTTCACAAAATACAACTAATAGTACGTTAATGTTAAATCTTTCTTGTGAAAAGTAATCCCCTGATTTCTATTTTCATCAGTCCGCTCATTTGAGCAGGAAAAGGCTGAACACCAGTTTTCAACCTGTCAACTGTCAGTTTAGGCCGAATTTCTCGCGTCACAGCAGCCAATGCTGCGTCTACTTATAAGATGTCTATGGTAGAAACAGTCTCCATCATACTTGCCAACACTCCCGATCTTCTGGGAGACTCCCAAATTTCAGTTCCCCTCCCGAAAATCTCCCGGGGCAACCATTCTGCCGAATTTCTTCCAATTTCCACTCGGACAACAATATTGGGGGCGTGACTTAAAGTCACTGCCTTTAGCATTCTCTACAACCTGTCGTCACGTCCGCTTTTCCTTCATACAAACAGCGTGCCGCCACAGTCACATAATATATGCGGCTTCTACACACACATGTGAGAATGCAATGCATACTTGATCAACAGCCATACATGTCACACTGAAGGTGGCCGTATAAACAACTTTAACACTGTTACAAATATGCACCACACTGTGAACCCACACCAAACAAGAATGACAAACACATTTCCGGAGAACATCCACATCCTTAAAACAACATAAACCCAACGGGACAAATACCCAAAAAACCCTTGCAGCACTAACTCTTCCGGGACGCTACAATATACACCCCTGCTACCACTAAAACCCGCCCCTCCAACGCCGCCCACCTCAACCCCCCCCCCCAACCTCTAACCCCCCGACATCTCCTGAATTCGGAGGTCTCAAGGTTGGCAAGTATGGTCTCCATGCCTCAGTGTCATGATCTGGGGTCCGGATCATGTTTTTGTATTTTCTGTTAGTTTTGAACTCCTTTAGTCCCTCTTTGTGACACCTCAGTTTGTTTTGGTTGCCATGGTTACTCAATGTGTTCACCTGTCTCTGATTAGTGCTCGCCCGCTCACCTGATTCCCGAGGACTAATCAGAGGCATTATTTAAGCTTGTTTTTGCAAGTCAGTCGGCCTGGCGTCATTGTTCGGTTAATGTTTTTTTTTTTGTTTTTTTAGCTCCTGGTGCGAGCGGCACGCTTTCTTTTTGTTGATTGACTGTTATTTTTGTAGTTAGATGATTTTTGATGAATAACTCAATAACGACCCCGCAGTAAGCTGCGACCACCCCGTTGAGAAACTAAGTGCTTGATTTTATACACTTGTGGCCGGATTAAGTGATTAGGACACCTGATTCTCATTATTTGGATGGGTGGCCAAATACTTTTGTCAATATAGTGTATATACATGCACATACATATGTGTATGTATGTATGTATGCATGTACAGTATACATTTATATATAAATATGTATGCATATATGTATATACTGTATGTACAGTATATGCATATATATCTATATATATGTAGATATATATATATATGTATGTACAGTGTGTGTATATTTACACACACATATATATATCCCGCCCGATTGTAGCTGAGATAGGCACCTGCGACCCCAAAAGGAAAAGGGAATAAATGGTAGAAAATGGATGGATGGATGGATATATATATACATATATATATATATATATATATATATATATATGTATATATATATATATATATACATATATATATATATATATATATATATATATATATATATATATATATATATATATATATATATATATATATATATATATATATATATACATATATATATATATATATATATATATATATATATATATATATATATATATATATATATATATATTCGCATTTTAGACAAAGGGCGGATTAACAAAACAAAAAAAACATTTGATCTGAACAATTGGTACAGCCGAAGACAACACAATCATCGGGCATTTTTTCTTGGAGAGAGGCTACATGGCGCCTAGTAGCCGTTGAGAGCAGCACCAGGCATATTAGTAAAAACCTAAGCAAAAGGTAAGAACAGTATTTCTTTAAGCTGAGGTACTACCGTATTTCACACCAGCTCACAAAAGAAAAGAGTCGGGACACCTCTGCACCGTGCCTCCAAAAATCCCAATCAAAGCGCGAGCGGTCAAATGAAGCGTAAAAAAACAATTTTCTGTTGGATTGTTTATTGATTTCTGCACGCCGAGCATTGTAATCCCCTCTTCCTTCAGACACTTCTGTCATCGCCGGTTATTTTCTGTCCTTTTGACCCTGAAGGTGAGGCCCGATCAGCGTAGGTGAAGTAATTTTGAGCATATGTCTGTGTCTTATTTTCTGTCCTTTTGACCCTGAAGGTGAGGCCCGATCAGCGTAGGTGAAGTAATTTTGAGCATATGTCTGTGTCGTCTTCAGCATCTGCAGCCCTGCAGAGAACGGCCGCCACTGAGACAAAAAGAGGAACAAGGTGCTGTGGTTCATGCAGGAGTGGTAAAAGGTGTGGGGATGTGGGTCAGTGGCACAGGCAAGTGCAGTAGTGCATCGGGCGAATTAGTGTGTGTAACACAATTACACAGTGTGTGAGTGCACAGCGTCTAACGACCCATAGCTGGAGACCCCCCCTCCCCAACCAACACCACCACAGCCCCGACCAAACCTTGAGAGAGGCTGATTAAACACGACAGTGGGGACGGTGTTAGAGGGGGAGGGTACACAGGGCAGTCACAACATTAGGTACACCCGCCTCCACGCCTTCACACGCACGACAACGGACATCTAGGGTTGTGGGGAAGCGTTTGTTTGTTTGTTTGTTTGAATTAGGGTTGTCCCAATACCAATATTTTATACCAAAATGTATTTTCATACTTTAAATAATGAGGAGACCTAGGACTGGACGATATATAGATATAGTTGATGTATCGCGGGTTTGTCTCGTGCGATATAGAACATGACGATACGTGATATTCAAGTATACGTTCTCATGCAGTTGCTTTTAGCTGCGGGCAGTACACTACAGGCTACTCACACTCTTTCTTGTCTCTCCTTCTCACAGACATAAAACAAGCGCACCTTCTTACATACGTCACATACATATACGCCCTCGCGGAGCAGAGAGGTAGCGGCAGGGGTAACGTTAGCTGTGGTGGGAGTGGTAATACGAGAGAAAGAAGGTGGAAATCTGGTAACAAATGAAGGAAGAATTAATCCTCAAGAAAAACAGCAGGGGGTCCATCGTCTGGCGGTGGTTTGGCTTCAAGTGGGAATATATCGAACAGACAACTGTAATTTGTTACGTGTGGGGCAAAAGCGTTGCTACCAAAACTATCATTACTGCTAATATGTAGCATCGTTTGAAAAGTCCCCTGCTAGAAAATGAAGAGTGCACACTCCGCATTTCAACATCTCCGTTCGGTGCCACACTAACAAAATGCCGAAGCAACCATTTCCACATCAACACCGTATGAAAAAAAATAGTCAACAACAGAAGGAAATAACGTCCACAGTAACCTACCACAGAACGAAGGAAATACACAATTTAAATTTCCTATTATGCAGCTCATTTTTATTTGACAGTTATTGAAATATCTTTTGTGACATCATGCACAAAATTGCACTTTATTTGTTTTTAACTATTGTAGTGGCGTTCTGTACAAAAAGTGCACTTTAATTTAGTGTTGTTTTGATAAGGCATCTTAGTGACTGGTGAGAAGAAAGTCCAACAGGCACTATTTATAGGTGTAAACATATCAAATTCACTAATAAGTTGGTATAAATCATTAGCATTCTAACATCAACATGCTGATATATAAGAGGAGTTAGCATACTTTCAAGATAGCGTGGTGTATCATGATTTTTAGGTTTAAAAAATCTGAAAATTTTGGCAAAAAATCTAGCAAAAATTGTTACCATGCTAATGGGATACTTGACGCTATCTCGGAAGTATACTACCGTCTTCTATATTAGCATTCCACCATTAGCATGCTAACGATTTGTACTAGGTTTTTCGCAAATTTTGTATGTTTAAACCTAAAAAAACATTGATTTTTAATACTTGATGCTATCTTGGAAGTATACTACAGTCGTCTATATTAGCATGCCGTCATTAGCATGCTAACTATTTTTACTAGGTTTTTCGCAAATTGTGTATGTTTAAGCCTAAAAATCATGATTTTTGATCCTTGGTGCCATCTTGGAAGTATGCTATCGTCTTCTATATTAGCAAGCTATCATTAGCATGCTAACAATTTTTTGCCAGGTTTTTTGCTTTTTCAGTTAAACCTAAAAATTATGCTTTTTGATTTTTGGCGTCATCTCGGAAGTATGCCAATATCTCACATTAGCTTGCTAACATTAGCGTGCTAACTTTTTAGGCTAGATTTTCAGCTTATTTTGTCTGGTTACTCCTAAAAAACATGGGAGAGGGAGGTACAGGAGGAAGTGTGTCGTTCGACAAGGCCTGTGAGCAGACGGGCCAGACAGAGTGAAGCAGAGGCGGCGACAAACCTCGAAGGAGGAGAAAAAAAGAAGGCGAGGCGGTAAAACATGCCGCTCACCTGCCAGATGGTGGTTTTGACGCCGAGCGTGCAGCCAACGGAGCGATCTGGCAATATGTTTAACAGATTGTTGTTCATACAAAGCGTGCAATAACTTTTTGCAATAACTGGTTTGCAAAAAAATCCAGTGTGATCATCAAGTCACAGTGGGTCGGGCCGGGCAATATGGAGTGAAAACTGCATCAAAGTATAGGTTTCTCATATTGTTTGATTGGTTTTATTTAGTGGCAGGAAGTTACAGCTGTGTAACATATTTTTGGTCTGCTATTCTTATTGAAGTATGGAAACAAATTAATTATTTTGCTGTAATTATTATTTAAATAGCATTGGACCAAATTATTATTTTAAAAGAAGCACAATTGTTATATTTTGATATTTACTTTATTCACACAGTCCTGCACTTTCCGTACATCCAAATAGGGAACGGACAAGGGTTGACAAGAAAAGATGAGCATGAATTGATTAACGTGGACCCCGACTTAAACAAGTTGAAAAACGTATTTGGGTGTTACCATTTAGTGGTCAATTGTACGGAATATGTACTGAACTGTGCGATCTACTAATAAAAGTATCAATCAATCAATAAATCAAGCACGGCGTATGGACTACAGTCTGTCTGTCGAGGTGACTTTTTCCTCATTTATCCAAAATGCAGTAGGACTGGGCAATATATCGAATATACTCGATATATTGTCTCTATGCGACATAGAAAATGGCTATATTGTGATATTTGAGTATACGTTCTCACATAGTTGCTTTTAGCTGCGGGCATTACACTGCATGCGTTTCCCACTCTTTCCTGTCTCTCCTTCTCACAGAGACATAACCAAGCGCACCTTCTTACATACGTCACGTGTGCAACGTCACACGCTCTCGCGGAGCAGAGAGAGAGCGACATGGTAACGTTAGCTGTGATGCTAACGATGTAGGGCTCGTGGTAAAACGAGAGAGAGAAGGTGCGAATCTGGAAACAAATGGAGGAATAATTAATTACCAAGAAAAACAGCAGGGGATCCATCGTCTGGCGGTGTTTTGGCAACATGTATGCTGCAAAACCATTGCTACAAAAAGTAGCAGCACTGCTAATGCAGCATCATTTGAAAAGTCACCCGCTAGAGAAAGAAGAGTGCTTGAAACTCTGCATGTCAACACTCCGGCCAGTGCCACACCCACAAAAAGCCGAATCAACTATTTCCAGATCAACAACGTATGAAAAAAAAAGTAAACAACAGAAGGAGATAACGTACGCAGGAACCTATTATGCAGGTCATTTTTATTTGACAGTTGTTGAAATATAGTGTGTGACATCATGCACAAAAGTTCACTTTATTTGTTTTAAACTATTGTTTGGCATTCTGTACAAAAAATTTGTGTTGTTTTGATATGTTTTGTTGGTGACATCATTCACAAAAGTGCACTTATACCTTGTTTTAAAGGCATAAGTGCACTGACAATCTTGCATTTTCTGTTTTGGAAAGTACATGCATGTCTGTGCCACTGCTTAATAACTGTTTAATAATTACCGTTTTGGTAAATTGACTTAGTTGTGATTTACCTCTCCGCATGAAAGTTTAAAATGAGCATTATTAATGCGGTATGAAGAACAATGTTTTAATGTAGACACATAGATTCATCATACTGCTGTGATTATAAGCATCAAGTGTTAATTCAAGGCTACGGCAAAATATGGAGAAATCGTGTATCGTGACATGTCCTAAAAATATCGAGATATTAATAAAATGCCATATCGCCCAGCCCTACTCTGCAGCACTCATTTGTAATTTGTCGTCTCACTCCATGCAGAGAATCAACCATAAGACGGCGCGACCAAACTTGATGGTTGATACTGGCTGTTTAGGGTGTCCCTTCAATTGCAAGTGCCTTTGTTCATACAACCAGCATTCTTCATTCTTGACGGTTTCTTCCAACAATATATATATATATATATATATATATATATATATATATATATATTGTACTTTTTTGCTTCACTTGATACTTGATACTTTAATACTTTTGAAATAAAAATTGGTCTTTATTTTTACTCCCTCCTCTTTTTCTCATTGTTTTTAACTTAATTGCCTCCATGGAACCCCCGGCAAATATTCTCCAGATGGAAAAAGAAAGGAGTACCTGGAGCTGGGTTTTATTTTGTGCAATACCAAGAAAAGTAACACTGCAGTGTTGGAGTTAAGTGTTTTTTATGTTGCAAACATGTTACTATACAAGTAATTGGATATTGTTTTGATATATTTGATGATCGATCAATAAAGGTGAAACATACATTTAAACATTTTAAAATGACATTTTTACATGAATAAACACTTTTTACCTCATGAACACACAAAAATAAAGGAAAATTGGTACCGTTAAGTACTCGTATCGACTACCAGGTACCCGGTAATGCCGTATCAGTTTAAATGGGAAGGGTACCCATCCTTATTTGCACCTGAAGAAGCTAGTACATCAGGTTGAATATCACATTTTAGGTTAAAACATTGCCATGCAGAAATATAAAGACCATGTACAATATGTGATGTTTATTATATCAGAAATAATTATTCAGGTAGAAAATTCCCAGTTTACATCTCAGATAGGCTCCAGCCACCCGTGACCCCAAAAGGGACACGCGGTACAAAATGGATGGATGGATATTACCAAACATCTTTGACATTTAAAGCATGATCATAAAAATCCACATTTTGTGTTATTTTCGCGTGAAACTGCTATCTCAACATACAAACCCTGTTTCCATATGAGTTGGGAAATTGTGTTAGATGTAAATATAAAACGGAAAACAATGATTTGCAAATCCTTAGATGGCGCTTAGATAGCAGCAATAGTTGTTCCAAAACCTGTATGTACCTTTCAGCATTAATAGTGCCTTTATAGATGTGTAAGTTACCCATGCCTTGGGCACTAATGCACCCTCATACCATCACAGATGCTGGCTTTTGAACTTTGCGTCGATAACAGTCTGGATGGTTTGCTTCCTCTTTGGTCCGGATGACACAATGTCGAATATATTTCCAAAAACAATTTGAATTGTGTACTCATTGGACCACAGAACACTTTTCCACTTTGCATCAGTCCATCTTACTCTAGATGATCTCGGGCCTAGAGAAGCCCACGGCGTTTCTGGATGTTGTTGATAAATGGCTATCGCTTTGCATAGTACAGCTTTAACTTGCTCTTACAGATGTAGAGACGAACTGTATTTAGTGACAGTGGTTTTCTGAAGTGTTCCTGAATCCATGTGGTGATATACTTCAGAGATTGATGTCGGTTTTTGATACAGTGCCATCTGAGGGATCGTAGGTCACGGTCATTCAATGTTGGTTTCCGGCCATGCCGCTTACGTGGAGTGATTTCTTCAGATTCTCTGAACCTTTTGATGATATTATGTACCGTAGATGTTGAAATCCCTAAATTTGTTGCAATTGCACTTTGAGAAACGTTGTTCTTAAACTGTTTGACTATTTGCTCACACAGTTGTGGACAAAGGGGTGTACCTCGCCCCATCCTTTCTTGTGAAAGACTGAGAATTTTTTGGGAAGCTGTTTTAATACCCAATCATGGCACCCACCTGTTCCCAATTAGCTTGCACACCTGTGGTATGTGCCAAATTAGTGTTTGATGAGCATTCCTCAACTTTATCAGTATTTATTGCCACCTTTCCCAATTTCTTTGTCACGTGTTGCTGGCATGAAATTCTAAAGTTAATGATTATTTGCAAAAAAAAAATAAAAATAATGTTTATCAGTTTGAACATCAAATATGTTGTCCTTGTAGCATATTCAACTGAATATGAGTTCAAAATTATTTGCAAAGCATTGTATTCCATTTATATTTACATCTAACACAATTTCCCAACTCATATGAAAATGGGGTTTGTATATATATGTATATATATATATATATATATATATATATATATATATATATATATTATATATATATATATATCATATATATATCATATGTATATCATATATATATCATATGTATATCTATCATATGATATATAAAACGATCCTACATTTTTGTTTAGTACGGTAGCATCGCTAACCCAACAAGGGACTCCTTCCAGTAGCTCCACCCACTCAGCAGATGACTTTATGAAATTCTTTAATGAGAAAATTGAATTCATTATAGGGGCTTCACGGTGGCAGAGGGGTTAGTGCGTCTGCCTCACAATACGAAGGTCCTGCAGTCCTGGGTTCAAATCCAGGCTCGGGATCTTTCTGTGTGGAGTTTGCATGTTCTCCCCGTGAATGCGTGGGTTCCCTCCGGGTACTCCGGCTTCCTCCCACTTCCAAAGACATGCACCTGGGGATAGGTTGATTGGCAACACTAAATTGGCCCTAGTGTGTGAATGTTGTCTGTCTATCTGTGTTGGCCCTGCGATGAGGTGGCGACTTGTCCAGGGTGTACACCGCCTTCTGCCCGATTGTAGCTGAGATAGGCGCCAGCGCCCCCCGCAACCCCGAAAGGGAATAAGCGGTAGAAAATGGATGGATGGATGGAATTCATTATAAAGGTGATTAAAGACAATGTGTCCCAACTACAACTGGGTTCTATTAACACAGATACGACTGTATATACGGCGGATACTGCCCTCCAAAATAGTTCCTCTCGTTTTGAGGAAATAACATCAGAAGAATTGTTACAACGTTTAAATGGATTAAAACAAACACCATGTTTACTTGACCCACTTCCTGGGAAACTTATCCAGGAGCTCCTTGTATTATTAGGTCCATCAGTGCTAAATATTATAAACTTATCACTTTCCTCTGGCACTGTTCCCCTAGCATTCAAAAAAGCGGTTATTCATCCTCTCTGTGCATATGTACTGTATGTTTATACAGTTAATGTGTGCATGGATGTACTGTATTTGTGTATGTATGTGGGAGTGTAGGTACCTATGTGTACACGTATGTATGTATATATGTATGAATAATTGTGTGTATGTGAGTATATAGGACAGGGGTGTCCAATGTACGGCCCGCGGTCCAAATGCGGCCCGCCGACATCTTCAAATTGGCCCAAAAGTCGTCATGAGTTTAATAAGAAATCTTGCCCGCAAGGAGACTGCATTAATTTCAAAGGTATAACATTTTAAATGTTGCTATTTTGACACAATCTGGTGGACGAAATTAGTTTTTCCTGGTCAATTGGCGCAGTGGGAAGAGTGGCCGTGCGCAACCCGAGCGTCCCTGGTTCAATTCCCACCTAGTACCAACCTCGTCACGTCCGTTGTGTCCTGAGCAAGACACTTCACCCTTGCTCCTGATGTGTGCTGGTTGGCGCCTTGCATGGCAGCTCCCTCCATCAGTGTGTGAATGTGTGTGTGAATGGGTAAATGTGGAAGTAATGTCAAAGCGCTTTGAGTACCTTGAAGGTAGAAAAGCGCTATACAAGTACAACCCATTTAATTACTTTTTATGTTTGGAATGTGCAGCATCTATTTATATGACTGAATGCGAACAACCTTGCTTAGTCATAGTGCACAAAAAATAATTAATAAATCCAACCAATACAAAATGGTCACTGAACTTTGTGGATACAATAAAAAAAACGTCCACCATAGAAAAAAATCAAAATCATACCCATCCATTACAAAGCGTGATGGCAAAATGACCGGTACTTTTTAGAGGCGGTATAGTACCTAATATGATTTATTAGTATCGTGGGACTATACTAATACAGTACTGCCCATATATATGTGTGTATATATATATGTTATAATTATATCGACTTTCGGTCCTCAACCAAGTTTTTTTAGCCCACTGCGGCCCCTAAGTCAAAATGTTTGGACACCCTTGATATAGGAGTATTTGTATGTACAATATACATGTCTCCCTGTATGTAATTTAATCATTTTTAATGATGTTTCGTACATTCAGTTTATTGGACGCACAATTCTATAAGCCACAGGTGTACACATTAAAACATGAATTATTTACAAAGACGCTTGTGTTCATTCACAAATTCAACAAAAGAAGTCATTGAGCGTGGTCTTCGTACTTCTCTTTCCATGGCTGGGTTGATGGTCTTGCGCTTTGAATCTGTCTTGTGCATTTCGTCGTCTCTTATTCAAGATAAGGCTTAATGTTTGGCGAGGGCGATACATCCATTTTAACGATAAAGTCTTTTTTTTTTGTTCCAGACGATTTAAATAACATACTCCCCCCCCACCCCCCCAGGAGCTTTCATCGCCCTGGCCTGACCACTTACCCTCTTAGTGAAGTTTCAAAGCATGGCTTATGCTAACAAGAGCGAGAAGTTTGTTTAAAAGAAAATAAAAATGTGTCAGTACTTTGGTTTTGCGGCAACAGGCGTGCAACAAGTAACTTCACACAATATCTGTGTCATTCTTGGTGGATAGCAATGCAGCTAATGTTAGCAAATCACTTTAAAAATGCATTAAAAAACATCAACAATACTTCATTTACCTTCTGTAATCTGTATAATAACCAAGCTGTAGCAACATTGTTATTGTAAGAGTGAACACTGAATAACTTTTTTTCTAGCGTAGTAACACATCGGCGTGCTACGGTATTAGCCGTAAAAGCTAACTACGGAAAGTAGATATGTCCGATTATATCGGACTGCAGAAATCATCGTCCGATAAATGCTTTAAAATGTGATATTGGATATCAGTATCAGTTTGAAAAGGTAAAATGTATGACTTTTTAGGATGCCGCTGTAAGGAGTGGTACACGGACGTAGGGAGAAGTACAGAGCAGTTGCGTCTCCCAGTCATACCTGCCAACCCTCCAGATTTTCCCGGGAGGCTCCAGAATTTCAGTGCCCCTCCCAAAAATCTCCCGGGGCAACCATTCTCCCGGATGTATCCCGATTTCCACCTAGACAATAATATTGGGGGTGTTCCTTAAAGGCACTGCATTTGCGTGCCGGCCGAATCACATAGTATCCACGGCTTTTCATACACAAGTGAATGCAACGCATACTTGGTCAACAGCCATACAGGTCACACTGAGGGTTGCCGTATAAACAATTTTAACACTAATACAAATATGTGCCACACTGTGAACCCGCACCAAACAAGAATGACAAACACATTTTGGGAGAACATCCGCACCGTAACACAACATAAACACAACAGAACAAATACCCAGCCCCGCTTGCAGCACTAACTCTTCTGGGACGCTACAATATACACCTACCCACCCCCCAACCCCGCCCACCTTAACCTCCTCATGTTCTCTCAGGGAGAGCATGTCCCAAATTCCAAGCTGCTGTTCTGAGTCATGTTAAAACAAATAATGCACTTTGTGACTTCAATAATAAATATGGCAGTGCCATGGTGGAATTTTTTCCCATAACTTGAGTTGATTTATTTTGGAAAACCTTGTTACATTGTTTAATGCATCCAGCGGGGCATCACAACAAAATTAGGCATAATAATGTGTTAATTCAACGACTGTATATATCGGTATTGGTCGATATCGGAATCGGTGATTAAGATTTGGACATTATCGGAATATCGGATATCGGCAAAAAAGCCATTATCGGACATCTCTAACGAAAAGACATAAGCCAGTTTCTAGGTGAACATGAAATGCGTTTGGGTTTGTAATGCACAGCACAATGTGATAGGACAGCAATCATATTGCAGTATTTGTAAAGCTGAGCTATATTTAACCAAGAGTTGCTTGTAGCTTATCTTACCACATTTTCTAAGTAGTTTGCCCATACAGACACACAAACAGGGTGTTTCTGGTCGGGCTATTAAACTGTGTAAAATCCAGAAACAAGGGTATTTATTATATATGGACAACTGTGGTTTTTAAGAACATTTTGTCTAGAGAACAGAAAGGGGAATACTTGTTCTGATATTGGTATTTTCTGGTGCATATTTGCCAACCCTCCCGATTTTCCCAGGAGACTCCCGGATCTCAGTGCCCCTCCCAAAAATCTCCCGGGGCAACCATTCTCCTGAATTTCTCCCTATTTCCACCCGGACAACAATATTGGGGGCGTGCCTTAAAGGCACTGCCTTTAGCGTCCTCTCTCACCTGAAAAGGAGACTATTATATATGTCTCTGTTATCCATAGGTTAATCTATAACCCATAAAGTAGGCAGGTACAGAGCTATTTCTCAGAGTGTGTTTATTCCAGCCGGCACATTAATACACTGACACACAACATCTGGATTCCCATCATGCGTTGCTTCAAAACTACGGCAAGTAGTAATGTCCAAAAACATAACGGAGAAGAAGCAGAAGAACAAAAAAGAGACATGGCGACGACAAGTAAGAAGAAGTACGCTTGCAAGTTCCAAAATGATTGGAAAACATAATTTCAGTTCATCCACGACAGCTCGAAGGGGAAGGAGTATGCTGCCTGCAAATTTTGTAGATCTGATTTTTTCATTGAACACGGTGGCCGAACGGATATATATATATATATATATATATATATATATATATATATATATACATATATATATATATATATATATATATATATATATATATATATGAAATGCTTAAAAAATATATACATCACCACCCCGCCACCCCCCATCTCCCGAATTCGGAGGTCTCAAGGATGGCAAGTATGTTCTGGTGTAGTCTTGTGCCTTCAGTGCAGGGGTCGGCGACCTTCAGCATACAAAGAGCCATTTGAGCCCATTTGCCTCCAAATAAAACCCAACTAGAGCCGCAAACTCTGTTAGATTCCTAAAATGATGATGACACCACTTATAGTTTTGTTGCACAGTATGCGTTAGAATTTATGAAATCAAACACTTGACGATTCACATTTTATTTCTGGGTTTAAGAAAATCACCAAATTATTTTGAACTTTCGTAAAAAAAATACACTGGTCCTTCCCTTATTAATGAATTTGAAAAAAATCAAGTCGCGCCAAAATTCTGAAGGTATACAAATGCGGCATATTTCATTTGACTTAAAAAGAAAAAGAACAACCACGTCATCAATGAAAGCAAATTAATCCGTCCATGAAGCATTAAATGTTCTATTTTCATCAGAAATGTTTCTATTTTTTGATCCGTCCGGGGGTTGACCGCTTAAAACAATACAATTGCTTGGCAGCAAGAGATGACGCCCAGGGGCTGTGACATGCGCGAATCCCTTAGGGGTGATGGACAACTGGGCAGCGCCAGAGTAGCTGCAGCCTGCCACCATAGCACCCACTCCTTCCTCTGTGGTGAAAGTCTTGAGATGTATGTTGTAATGTGTATATATATATATATATATATATATATATATATATATATATATATATATACATAGATGTGCTTTGCTACAGAGGTTTTTTTCCCACTCCAGACTGGACCCGCATAGGAGCCCAGTCTAGATTGTATTTTTTTTACTCATTTCCCCCAGCGTTTACCTTTTTCCCATCTTTTACGGGGCGCCTATTGGCGACCCATCAGCATTCCTGTTGTGTCACCGTGTTCACTGTTTATCTAAACTTGAACGGGTTTGTGCTGAAAACAAAGTTTAATTGTACTTGTGTAATGACAATAAAGACCTAACTACCTACCTACCTCCCTACCTACCTACCTACCTTCGATCAACAATACATCAAATGTTTTATCATGATATGAATAGATACCAGAACACTCAAAAATTACAACTGTTCGATTAAAAATAACTTAATAAATGTAATTAATTAAGTAACCATTATTTGTTGTCATTTTGTTTCAAAGATAAAGGGAGCCACAGGGGTGGCATGAAAGAGCCGCATGTGGCTCCAGAGACGCGGGTTGCAGACCCCTGCTTCAGTGGAACCCACCAGTCTTTGCACTGGTCGCCCGGCGTGTCGTTCCTTCAACTTCACGGTCTCAACATTCCTGAGCATGCCGGCGATTTAAGAGTTTCCGAGTGGAATTAGGGACAATCCGGGTTGGGCCTAGCAGAGCAACTGTCGGAGATAATCCGCATTGACGCGTACATTGGCTGCAGCCTCTGGATGAGTGGCCGCCGCGGTCGCAGTGCGGATTAAATGTAAAAAAAAATGTTCCGGGAACAGCAGATGCTTAGCGGGGAAGTTGTGAAACGCCTCAGCGTAAACGATATCGCCTTTTCCTCGGTCTGCTGCCACTCACCGTGGTTAGTCAGCAGCCGAGGTATGGCATCTGTTCCTTTTGCATTGTCATTTCTTTGATCGTAGCCTATGGTGCCAGCTAGCCGCAGCCTTGGCATCCTCCGCCCCGTCAAGCCATATGGGTGGAAGAGGCACAACGCCGAGGAAACAGGCGGGCTCCCTCGGAATAAGGCCGTTGGTTTTCCGTTTGCAGCGGTGCAGGACTTATGGACATATATGCTTCGCAGCTTCCAGGGGATGCTCAATAGCTCTGGGTTTGATTATTTTTCTCATTGGTGCACTCGCATGGGACGCAGTCGCTGCCAAACGTAATGGATTTCCACCCGGCAGGTCTCAATGATTTATGCATATAGAGGCAATACAGCCCAGCCAGCTCCTTACAGTCGGTCTGGGTGGAAATGTACCATTGTTCAACACAAGCGAAGTGTCAACTTGCACGACATAGAAAGATTCTCAAAGCTGGAGTCTGAGTAGCTACTGGGTAGGGGAAATTGATAAGCATTTTCCGGTTCCTAGTTTTCATTCTGCTTAACGATTCGGTTCCTTATCTATTCTCGAACAAAAAGGTCGATCAGAGTCAATTTTCTTCAGTTTAGAGGCAACATGACCGTACAAAGCCAACAGTGAGAGGCACATACATAGCATAGGAAAAACAATTCCATCCATCCTTCCATTTTCTTCCGCGTATCTGAGTTCGGGTCGCAGAGGAAGCAGCCTAAGCAGAGAAGCCCGGACTTCCTTCTCCACAGCCACTTCGTCCAGCTCTTCCCGGAGGATCCTGAGGCGTTCCCAGCCCACCTGGGAGACATAGTCTTCCCATCGTGTCCTGGGTATACCGGTCAGACGTCCCCTCAACACCTCCCAAGAGAAGCGTCCGGGAAGCATACCGACCAGACGCTCGAACCACCTCATCTGGCTCCTATCAATACAGAGAAGCGGCTTTACTCTGAGCTCTAAGGGAGAGGAACTCCACCCGACGGAGGAAACACATTTTGGCCACTTATACCCATGATTTTGTCCTTTCAGTCATGATCCAAAGCTCATGACCATAGGTGAGAATTGAACATAGATCGACCGGTAAATTGAGAGCTCTGCCTTACGGCTCAGCTCCTTCATCACCACAACGGATCAGTACAGTGTCCGCATTACTACATACGCCGCACCATCTCCTTGGGAGATGGCACTCCACTCTTTTCCGGTTGAGAACCATGGAATCGGGCTTTGAAGTGCTGATTCTCATCCCCTGGGCTGCAAACCTATCCAGCTCTCGCTGGATAGGTTTACTGGATTCACACACATTCACACACTGATAGTGGGAGCTGCCATGCAAGGCCCTCATCACCAGGACCCCATCAGGAGCAAGGGTGAAGTGTCTTTCCCAAGGACACAACGGACGTGACTAAGATGGTTGAAGGTGGGGATTGAACCAGTAACCCTCAGATTGCTGGCACAGCCACTCTACCAACTTCGCCACGCCGTCCCCGATCATGGTCAGATGATGCCATCAGGACCACATCATCTGCAAAAAACATTTCCTTTTTAAAAGGAAATATGGTACATAAACATTCTTCTGTAGAATTGAGCAAAATAATGTGAAAATTAGACAAGAATTTAAGATTTAGTTACATTTTTAAAACTTAAGAATCATTGTAATCTCCTTAGAGCAGGGATCTTCAACTCAAATGTTTTGGGGCTCACATTTTAAGAAGGCTAAGGACCGGGGGCCACACTTCTTCCTTAAATATTATTCTTATTTAGGAGAAATTGTGTCCTCTTGACTTTGGTCCATTTATTAGTTACAGGAGCATTTGGAAATGAAGGTAGTCAAAGATCATCTCTATGACAGAACTTTAGTGTTTTTAAGAATCAGCTGCAAAAATGTGAGTCTCTCACACATTAATTGATCTGAACTCGCCATCAGTTGAACAGCTTGGATGAAAAAAAAGAGGACCTTAAGTGGAACCTTGGAGAACACCAATAGTAATACTCAAGAAGTTGATCAAATGATTACCAACTGCATCTGAAGTAAACAAGCGACAACAACATGCACCAAAGGTACAAAAATTACAACACGAAAATGTGCTAACTGCCGAAAGGAGAGCACTTATAGGGATGCCTCGGGTAACGCCTCGGTTATGTAAACCACAAGTTTGGACCCTAGTGTCCTATGTTTGCTGGCAAGATTAAAATGACAACGCAATGATCTGCCAATGTGTTTACACCTGTCCAAGGTCGTCTATGCAACAGGAGCATTTTCGTGTGTTTAGGACAATGTTTGTCTCCCAAGTTTTTAACTGAATTTGGGGGCCAGTGTGTTGTCCCAGGCCGGATTTGGCCCCCGGGCCGCCACTTGAATAGCCCTGCCCTAGAAAATATACCGGTGAACTCAAAAAATGATAATGTCGTGCAAATGTTTGTTTAGATTTAAAAGGTGAAACTGTTAAATGAAACAGGATCATAACATGAAACTCACGATACTTCAAGCCATCTTTTGATATTATTTTGATGAGTATGGCTTATGATTTATGAAAACCTTGAAATGGAAATCTCAGAAATGTGAGGTTTTCAAAAACTATTAACCACGATGCTCAAAATTCTAATAAACAAAGGCTAGACATATTTCACTTTGCATGTATTGACCTAATACCACATACTAGTTTCACGTTTGAAGATGAATTGATGACATGAACTGACAATATTAAAATGTTCAAGTTTCACCTGTAAAATGGAAAATGTGGTTGAAGGAAAACATGCAACTTTTCTTTTTACTACAATTGAACAGTCACCCACCGAAAATCAGGAGCACTGTGGCACTCTGGGGCCAGCTTTTGACCACAAACTTAGTCACTGCTAAGCAACATTCATTTATAGTCACTGCATGCTGTGCGTTCAAATGTTTCAGCATTGGTTCCTCCTGATGAAATAGCAACCTTGCAGTTATTTCAAGTAGCGCTGTTACAATCTTTTCCTGTAAAAATGTAGCCAAACTAGGGTTGTCCCGATACCAGTATATATATATATATATAGATATATATATATATATATATATATATATATATATATATATATATATATATATATATATATATATATATATATATCTATATATATATATATATAATTTATTTAGAAACATTTTGTATTCTTTTCTAAATAAATGGCACCACAAAAAATTGCATTATTGGCTTTATTTTAACAAAAAAATCTTACAATGCATTATTAAACATATTTAATATATTTATAACATATTTCTTATTGCAATCTTAGAAAAATGTTGTCCTTAAATAAAAAAGTGAACAATCTGGACAACTTAAGTTTTAGTAGTAGGTAAACAAACAAAGACCCCTAATTAGTCTGCTGACGTATGCAGTAACGTATTGTGTCATGTATCATTCTATTATTTTGTAAAAATTAAAAAGGACAAGCTGTAAAAATTTATTAGTATTTTACTTGTTCATTTACTGCTTATATCTGCTTATTTTGTATTTCAACATGTTCTACTACACTTTTGTTAAAATATAATAATCACTTATTCTTCTGTTGTTTGATACTTTACATTAGTTTTGGACGATGCCACAAATTTGGGTGTCAAGCCGATACCAAGTAGTTACAGGATCATACATTGGTCATATTCAAAGTCCTGATGTGTCCTGGGACCTATTTCCTGAGTTTATAAACATAATTAATTTTTAAAAAAGGAAAAAAGATTTTGTAACAGAAACAAATATCAATGTAATCGTAGTAGTATCAACTAGATACGCTCTTGTGCTTGATATCATTACAGTAAATGTCAGGTGTAGATCCATCCATGTTTACATTCTAAAATGGCATCATTTGCGGGGACGCAGGTGAGCTTTTGTATCCTCTTACGGTTTAAAGCATGTTTAGCTATTCCTCGTCTTGCAGGGATGATACATGTAAGAATCATACTTTATTTGTCGCCATGGAGACAAGAATTAGTGATTTAGAAGTAGCTAAAACACTGCCGACTCCGGTTGGATGGATGATGCTAGTTAGCAATGTCTTAAAGTACCTCTTCTTGAGGGCGTTTCAGTGTTATAACTTCCCCTTTATCTTTAGTTTTTAGGCCAAAATACTTCCGTTCTCCCTTTTCTGTCCACATTGTGTCTGCGTCTAAATACTTTGCGTCTGTGCGCTGCCGTACATACTCCTCTGCTCATAAAACCAGCAATGTCACGACGTGACGACATGCTATTTAAAAGAAAAAAATGAAAAAAATGGGTAAATTGGTACTTTTCAGAGTATAGCACCGTTTTTGATTCATTAGTCCCACGATACTATACTAGTAAGGGTATACCGTACAACCCTAATCCAAACTTTGGAGCGTTCACGTGGCAAGGGTGCCCTGTTGCTTTGTGTGTACGGGACTCATTAAAGAAATTACAAGGAATTGATACACTGGGAACCTGTTTTTATTTCCCATTTCTAGAATTGTAAAATGCAAACAAAGGTTAACAGAGGTTCAAACTGCTTATTGCGTATTCCAGGCCGGGGCAAATATTTTGACTTCGGGGGCCAAATTTAGAGAAAAATATGTGTCCAGGAGTCGGTACATCTATTTTTAGGAACATTAATACAAAACGTCACAATAATGTCTGATGGAATGCTAAAAACATTATGACACACCGCCTTAAAAAAGGAATGAGACTTAATTTTTTTTTTTTTTACTGAATGAGGATAGGTTGATTAGCAACACTAAATTGGCCGTAGCGTGTGAATATGAGTGTGAGTGTTGTCTGTCTTTCTGTGCTGGCCCTGTGATGAAGTGGCGACTTGTCGAGGGTGTAACCCACCTTCCGACCGAATGCAGCTGAGATAGGCTCCAGCACCCCCGGCGACCCCAAAAAAAGGGACAAGCGGTAGAAAATGGAGGAATGAGACACCCAGAATGTACATGAAAATAAAGACTGTGGGATTTACAATATTAACTATGAACGATAAAACACCGAATAGTGACAACATAACCCCTTCTCGAGGAACATTTTACAATCAAGAGAAACGCAACAAAAATGCAACAAACACAGCGGAATATGAATGTGAATGGTAGAAAATAAACCCAACTACAATCTGTTATATCTGACATATCACTAAGCTTTATAACTTTGTTGTAAAAATCTCATTCCGCGTCAGTCCCTGACACCCGCATTTCAGGCTGGCCGCTCTGGAAACATTCTGTGGAAACGTCCCCCACCAACACTGTTTGGGACCTTGTCTGAGTTGCTGTGACTTAGATTACAATAGTAATTAATTAGATCACCATTGAAAGTAATTAGATTACCATAGTAACTAGTATATCATGCAAGAGTGCAGATTTCAACCATCCATCCATCCATTTCCTACCGCTTGTCCCGTTCAGGGTTGCAGGGGGTGCCGGAGCATATCTCAGCTATGTTCGGGCTGCATTTGGACAAGTCGCCAACTCATCGCAGGGCCAACACAGATTGACAGACAACATTCACACTCACATTCACAGACTAGGGCCAATTTAGTGTTGCCAATCAACCTATCCCCAGGTGCATGTTTTTGGAGGTGGGAGGAAGCCGGAGTACCCGGAGGGAAATCACTCAGTCACGGGGAGAACACACAGAAAGATCCGAGCACAGGATCGAACCCAGGACCTTCGTATTGTGAGGCAGATGCACTAACCCCTCTGACACCGTGTGGCCCGGATTCCAACCATTGAAATACAAAACCCAAAACCAGTGAAGTTGGTACGTTGTGTAAATCGTAAGTGAATAAAAAAATTACAATGATTCGCAAATCCTTTTCAACCTATATTCAGTTGAATAGACTGCCAAGACAAGATACTTAACGTTCGAACCGGAAAACTTTTATCCATCCATCCATTTCCTACCGCTCATTCCCTTTGGAATGCTGGTGCCTATCTTAGCTACAATCGGACGGAAGGCGGAGTACACCCTGGACATGTCGCCACCTTATTGCAGGGCCAACACAGATAGACAGACAACATTTACCTGCACACTCACATTCACACACTAGGGCCAATTTAGTGTATATTTTTTGCTAATATTAGCTCATATGGAATTTGATGCCTGCAACATGTTTAAAAAATGTAGCACAAGTGGCAAAAAAGACTGAGAAAGTTGAGGAATGCTCATCAAACATTTATTTGAAACATCCCATAGGTGAACAGGGTAATTGGAAACAGGTGGGTGTCATGGTTGGGTATAAAAGCAGCTTCCATGAAATGCTCAGTCATTAACAAACAAGGATGGGGCGAGGGTCACCACTTTGTCAACAAATCTAAGATGGACGGCTGCAAAGTGGAAAAGTGCTCTGACGAATCCATATTTCAAATTGTTTTGGAAACTGTGGACGTCGTGTCCTCCGGACCAAAGAGGAAAAGAACCATCCGGATTGTACTATGCGCAAAGCTCAAGAGCCAGCATCTGTGATGTTATGGGGGTGTATTAGTGCCAAGGCATGGGTAACTTACACATCTGTAAAGGCACTATTAATGCTGAAAGGTACATACAGGTTTTGAAGCAACATATGTTGCTATCCACGCAACGTTATCATGGACGCCCCTGCTTATTTCAGCATGACAATGCCAAACCATGTGTTACAACAGCGTGGCTTCATAGTAAAGGAGTGTTGCTACTAGACTGGCCTGCTTGTAGTCCAGACCTGTTCCCCATTGACAAAGTGTGGCGCAACATGAAGCCTAAAATACCACAACGGAGACCCCAGACGGTTGAACAACTTAAGCTTTACATCAAGGGGAATAATTCCACCTGAAAAGCTTCAAAAATGTGTCTCCTTAGTTCCCAAACGTTTACTGAGTGTTGTTAAAAGGAAAGGCCATGTAACACAGTGGTGAAAATGCTCCTCTGACAATTTCTTTGCAATGTGTTTCCGCCAGTAAATTCTAAGTTAATGATTATTTGGAACATTAAATGTCTTGTCTTTGCAGTCTATTTGATTGAATATAAGTTGAAAAGGATTTGCAAATCATTGTATTCTGTTTTTATTTACAATTTACACAACGTGCCAACTTCACCGGTTTTGGGTTTTGTACTTTGTATAAAGACTTGCAATCATTCCTAAACATCACTGCACATCATAATAGCAGCTACCGTTTTGATCTTAAAGATCTAAAAAAATGATTTGGGAATGTCCGGCGGGCCAGATTGTAAAGCTTAACGGCCCATGTCTGGCGTATTCTCTGTCCATGGATGTCCGCCATCCCTATTGTGGGCTAACTCCTTCATGCACTTAAGCGACATTAAACCCCAGCTGATGCAGCAGGTGATGCGTCGCCTCCCCGCATACCCTGCGCTGCTCCAAGGCGGCCCGTGTCTTCTTCTTTTGAATTATAGAAGAGCCTCTGTGTGGGTTTTTATCACAGAACTGGAGGTCACATTGCCTTCCATGCCGTCGCTCATCACATATGCAACGGCGGGCCCGAGCAGCCCGCTTGAGGTCACCATTAACCAGGGTAGGACCGACATCCAGATTTATGGAGGAGCGGAGACAGAGGCGGGGGGAGAGGCACGCATGGCTAAATCTGACTGTGCCCTTCATCTGGACGCTTTTTCCGAACAGCAATTTCAGATAGAGTCCTGTATCTACATGTATAATGCATGCGGCTGCAGATAATGGCATGCCACGCCGGGGGAGGCTGCCGCCTGTGTTGTGGCGATGTGTCGGAATTGTCCCCTCGTGTCACATTTGCCTCAGCCTCCACTCCCCGCCAGCGTTCTCCGCTTATTAGAAGCGGAGCGCGTCGCCATGACATAGTGCCATTTTAGCGCTTCCGGCGGGCGTCCTCCGTCGCGATAGCGCATAGATTAGTGGCAGGCCGGGGAGTCCTGAAGCGCACAGAGTCTGCGCTGACCAATAAAGCAGGCAGCAGGGGACCCGAAAGAAAAAAGGCAATCGCAGCTTTTATTTGTCGGATAAGGAGAGGGTGGATGGGCGGGGGGATCACTGCGGAACATCCAGGCGTGCTAGCTAAGCGAATAAATTTATTTACATTGTGTTGCATTGTTTACAGCACGCCTCGTTAATCTGAATACTGCCGGGGATAGTTGCTGCTGTTTGGAGGAAATGGCTGTATTTCCCCAAATAATGGTCGAGGTTGCTTATTTAGGTTTATACTTGAAGCAGAGGGTTTATTCCAGAAAGGCGTTTGTTAGTGCATTGGTCAAAAGATACGAATACATACTGATTAGTTGGCAATCAGTCAGGCATTAAAGGACGTACCGCATTTTCCCGACTATGGAGCGCACCGGTATATAAAACGCATCCACTATATATCAGGAAAACATGCTTTCCGTATGTAAGCCACACTGGAAGATAAATGGCAGATAACGTAGTAGTGTTGTAGTAGGCCACGCAAATTCATTTGGCATATCACATGAAATGATGTGGCAAGCAACATAAAATCATTTGTCAAGCCACATAAAAATAATGTAGTAGGCCACTTAAATTAAATGTGGCATATCATAGGAAATGATGCGGCAAGCAACATAAAATAATGTGTCAGGCCACGTAAAATTATTGTGGTGGGCCACATAAAATTAATGTGGTGGGCCACATAAGTTATCATATAAAATGGTCCAACAGGCCAGGTAAAATAATGTGGCGGGGCACATAAACTAAAGCGACATACAACATAAAATTAAGCGGGAGGCAACATAAAATGACGTGGTGAGACATAAATTAAAACAGCATATCACATGAAATGATGCGGCAGGCAACATAAAATAATGTGGTGGGCCAAATAAAAATTAATTTGGCTTATCACATGAAATTATGCGGCAGGCAATATAAAACGATGTGTCAGGCCACATGAAAATAATGTAGTGAGCAACATACAATGATGTGGTGGGCCACGTAAATTAATCCGGCATATCACATAAAATAAAGCTGCAGGCCAAAAATAATGATGTACCGGTAGTAAGCCACAAATAAACAACGTAGTGGGCCAAATAAATTAAAGCAGCAAATCACATAAAATAATATGGCAGGCTAGATAAAATGATGTATCGGACCCACATAAAACGTTGCAACAAGACCACATAAAATATCACAGCGGACCACATAAAAAGACTTGGCGGGCCACTCTAAACCAACCATATGTGACAGTTTGACACCTGTGATATACAGTACTATAAAGCACTTTAAATTGTATTCAACGTGTACAAATCTCCACTAAAATATGGACTTTTGTCAAGGCTGCAGGCCATTATTCATATTTACTTTGTTTCTTATGGGGAAATTTGCTTCAATATACAAAGTGTTCTATTTATGAACCCTGTTCAAGGACCAATGACGTTCATACATCGAGGTTCCACAGTAGTTTTCTTTACACAGTGTCATTTACTTCAGATCATCATTAAAGTTAAAACATTAGTTGTCATAATAATTGGAAATAATTTAAGGTATGTTCCCAAGCAGCGCTGTAAGAAATATGTGAATTTTGCTAACGATGCTCAGCGATATATGAAACAATGGCAGGGAAGAAAGAAGCCATCTCTGATAGTGAAAATTAAGCACAGGCCATAAGTCACACATTTTAATTGTGTGGCATCAAAATGCATGTATAGTATGAGCATTCATGCTACACTCTGCTGTCGGAGGACTGTGTGTGTGTGAGTGCGTGTGTGTGTACGTGTGTGTGTGTGTGTGTGTGTGTGTGTGTGTGTGTGTGAGTGTGTGTGTGTGTGTGTGTGTGTGTGTGTGTGTGTGTGTGTGTGTGTGTGTGTGTGTGTGTTCTTGTATTCATCCCTTCTTGAGACATCAACAAGGAAAAGTACCTTCCATATGAGGACCGGTGAACAAGTTAGGACATAAATCAACGGAAAACAATTGCATCTAATAGCGAATGTCTCATTTGCACCCCTGGTGGTGAACTCTATTAAAATTAGGGTGTTCCCAATTTTGTGTGGTTTTAAAAAGTGCTCCCCCTCTGGTCAACATATGAAATAAGAACTGTTTAAAAGTGCTCCCCCTCTGGTCAACATATGAAATAACAAGTGTGTGTAAAAAATGAAGTGCTCCCCTTCTTGCTAACATACCAAAAAGTAATTCAAAGTTTACCTGTTTTCCCATTTACATAGTGTGTATATATTGTTCATGTTATAAATACAAATATTTATATATTTAGCAAGGGTGGTTTTAAAGAGGTAGGCATTTTTCGGAGGTCGTAAGAAAGTAACAGATACAAGAATGTGTGTGTGTGTGTGTGTGTGTGTGCGTGTGTGGATGATCTTGTATTCAATGCTTCTTGAGACATCAGCAAGGAAAGGGATCTTCCATATGAGGAGGTGTGAACAAGTCAGGGCATAAATCATGGTCCCAATACAGAAAACCATTGCATCTTATAGAGGATGTCTCATTTGCACCCCTGGTGGTGAAATCTATCAAAATTAGCGTGGTCCAAATTTTGTGTTGCTTTTAAAAGGGCTTTCCCTCTGGTCAACATATGAAATAACAAGTGTGTGTGAATATTGAAGTGCTCCCCCTTCTGGCCAACATACCAAAAAGTAACTAAAAGCTAACCTTTTTGTCTATTTATACAGTGTTTATATATTAATAATGTTATAAATACAAATCTTTATATATCTAGAAAGGGTGGTCCTAAAGACGTAGGCATTTTTCGGAGGTCTTAAGAAGGTAACAAATACAAGAATGTGTGTGTGTGTGTGTGTGTGTGTGTGTGTGTGTGTGTGTGTGTGTGTGTGTGGATGTTCTTGTATTCTTACCCTTCTTGAGACATCAACAAGGAAAAACACCGTCCGTATGAGGACCACTAAACAAGCTAGGACCAACATCATGGTCCCAGTACAAAAAACCATTGCATCTAATAGAGAATGTCTAATTTGCGCTCCTGGTGGTGAATTCTGTCAAAATTAGGGTGGTCCCAATTTTGTGTTGGTTTTAAATGTGCTCCCACTCTGAACAAGAAATGAAATAACAAGTGTGTGTAAAAAATTAAGTGGCCCCCTCTGGCCAACATACCAAAAAGTAACTGAAAGCTTACGTTCTTTTCCATTTTAATTTTCCTGATGGAACTCTCCTGAAAGAATCAAAGTACTATCTATGTATTTACATATGTGTATATATTATTAATGGTATAAATACAAATCTGTATATATCTAGCAAGGGTGGTCCCAAATACGTAGACATTTATCGGAGGTTGTAAAAAAGTAAAAAAATACAAGAATGTGTGTGTGTGTATGTGTTTGTGTTCTTGTATTTCTGCCCTTCTTGAGACATCAACAAGGAAAAGTACCTTCTATATGAGGAGGTGTGAACAAGTTGGGAGATAAATCATGGTCCCAATACGGAAAACCATTGCATCTAATAGAGGATGTCTTATTTGCACCCCTGGTGGTGGAATCTAACAATATTAGGGTGGTACCAATTTTGTGTTGGTTTTAAAGTGCTGCCCGTCTGGGGGAGCACTTTATGAAATAACAAGTGTGTGTAAAAATTGAAGTGCTCCCCCTCTGGCCAAAATACTAAAAAGTATCTAAAAGTGTACCTTTTTTTATATTTATATAGTGTATATATTATTAATTTTATAAATACAAATCTTTATATATCTAGAAAGGGTGGTCCTAAAGACGTATGCATTTTTCGGAGGTCGTAAGAAGGTAACAAATACAAGCATGTGTGTGTGGATGTTCTTGTATTTCTACCCTTCTTGAGACATCAACAAGGAAAGCCACCGTCCATATGAGGACCGCTAAACCAGTTAGGACCAACATCATGGTCCCAATACAAAAAACCATTACATCTAATAGTCAATGTCTCATCTGCAACACTGGTGGTTAATTCTATCAAAATTGGGGTGGTCCCAATTTTGTGTCGGTTTCAAAAGTGCTCCCACTCTGATCAACACATGAAATAACAAGAGTGTGTAAAAAAAATAATTGTTCCTCCTCTGGCCAACATACCACAAAGTAACTAAAAGCTTACCTTTTTTTCAATTTACACATTGTGTATATATTATTAATGTTATAAATACAAACCTTCATATATCCAGAAAGGGTGGTCTTAAAGACGTAAGCATTTTTCGGAGGTCGTAAGAAGGTAACAAATACAAGAATGTGTGTGTGTGTATGTGTGTGTTCATGAGTGCGTGCGTGTGTCATAAAGGCCCCGGGCTGCTCCGCCGCAGCGATAAAACGCAATGGACTGACCAGCACAAAACTGCTTTTGCTAATAAACCCGCCTCTCCTCTGTGATCCAATATGACGTCGACTGGAAACGTCAGCGCTAATAAAGACGGCATTTCCGCGCCCTAATTCTCCCGACACGGTCCGAGGAAGGTCCCGGCCTGTGCGGTTCTCCCTCTGCCGCGTTTGACCTACTTCCGTCTCCAGAACGTTGTAAACAGATCCACTAATTGCCTTCATTTATTCATTGGGAAGTCAAGTTGTGTTGCGGCTGGCGGCCTCCCAGCTCACTCATGTGTAACAACCGCCGCAACCCCCCACGCCGTGTGGTTATGGAGAGATCGGATCCACAGACAAGAATATCCATCAGGCATTGCTATATTTTTATGCATGACCAGTGTTGTACATACTTTTAAACCCTTTTTAGGCGAGCTCAAGCAACCCTGAAATGATTCAGAAAGGCCAGATAGTGAAACAAGAAGCCTTCAGACTCATTTGAAAACTCCTATGTACTTTTTTTTAAGTAGTTGCGAAATTATTTGAGATACATGAGAGAGTGGAGTGGAAAACATCACTTTCCGACCACATAGTCATTTATTAACAATAATATTGCACAACACAGCAACAGAACGGCAAGGAGCAAACTACTTACTGTAGTTATAATACCATATCTTTAGGACCACAGGGCGCAACGGAGTATAAGGTGCATTAAGGGAGTCATATTATGATTTTTTTCTACATTTAAAAAACTTCCTTTTGGTCTACATATAATGTAATGGTGATTCTTTGCTCAAAATGTTGCATAGATGATGTTTTACCGACCATCTTCGAGTTTAGTCTACATGCCTCCACTTGGACAGTGTCTTCTTTCCCCATCTTTGTTGTACAGCTAGTTTTTAGCGCTTCTGTAGCGAGTCTACTGACGGATATAAGTTAGAAGTGTATGCTACTTTGTATTAGAAATGGCAACAGTAGAGGATGAATGCCCCACAACAAGGGGATAGGAAGCAGCTTATTGACTACAATGGCGGAAACGCGCACATTTTCGGTATCCCAAATACAAAACAGCAGGTACCAGAAGGTAGGAAAATTTGGTTTTGTAAAATATTGCAAAACAAAACACCAGATAATGTCTCTTAATAAGTGCCAATAAAATAACGTATGATGAAGCACAACTTTATCATACTGACTATGGTAGCTTACCAAAAGTCGTACTAAAACATTTTGACGGATTTTTGAGCGCCGTGTGTAATGTCTTATATTCTCAATGACACATTGTTGCTTGCTTAAGGGTACTTACTAGCGTAATTTATCAATCAGGCATCAAGCTGCAGTCCAAACAAATCTCTAATATGTGACTGCCATCTACTGGTCACACTTATTACACCATGTACCATATAAAGTTTCTTTGAGGTTGTAATACACTTTTCCAACACTTGTGGCATCAATGACAATATCAAACAAACATAAGAAATCTGGAGCTTAAGTCATTGAGAAGTTTCTTATGCGCAAAAAGTATGACTAAATGTTATTTATTTATTTTATCCTGAGGGAACTCTTCTGAAGGAATCAATAAAGTACTATCTATTTATCTACAAACATACACAGGATATATACAAACACAGTATGTATATACATATATACATACAGAGTATATATAAACATATTAAAATCCACAGTATAAATATATGCGTAAATACTCAATGTGTATACATGAGTCTCTATATAGAGTATGTACACATATACATACAGTATATACATATATGTATACATACATACATTCTCTTTCTTGCCTCTCTCTCCTTTGTCTCTCTCTATATATAAATATATATATCTTAATATATACATATATACACACATATATATGTGTGTATATATACATATACATACATATATACACACACAAACATATATATATATACATATATATATATATATATATATATATATATATATATATATATATATATATATATATATATATATATATATATATATATATATATATATATATATGTTTGTGTGTCAATATTTAGTCAGCCACCGATTGTGCAAGTTCTCCAACTTAAAATAATGACAGAGGTCTGTAATTGTCACCATAAGTACACTTCAACTGTGAGAAACAGAATTTGCAAAAATCCAGGAATTCACATTGTAGGAATTGTAAAGAATTTATTTGTAAATTATTGTGGAAAATAAGTATTTGGTCAACCATTCAAAGCTCTCACTGATGGATGGAGGTTTTGGCTCGAAATCTCTTGATACTTGGCCTTATTCATTCTTTCCTTAAGACGGATCAATCGTCCTGTCCCCTTAGCAGAAAAACAGCCACAAAGCATGATGTTTCCACCCCCATGCTTCACAGTAGGTAGGGTGTTCTTGGGATGCAACTCAGTATTCTTCTTCCTCCAAACACGGCGAGTTGAGTTTTTACCAAAAAGTTCTATTTTGGTTTCATCTGACCAAATGACATTCTCCCAATCCTCTGCTGTATCATCCATGTATCCATTTTGGTATATTATATATATATATATATATATATATATATATATATATATATATATATATATATATATATATATATATATATATATACATATATATACATATATACATGGTAAACTACCGACCGGTGTCTCACCTTCCCTTTATTTCAAAAATCCTTGAAAAAATTGTTGCGGAGCAGTTAAATGAACACTTAGCGTCTAACAATCTATGTGAAACCTTTCAATCCGGTTTCAGGGCAAATCACTCCACGGAGACAGCCCTCGCAAAAATGACTAATGATCTATTGCTAACGATGGATTCTGATGCGTCATCTATGTTGCTGCTCCTCGATCTTAGCGCTGCTTTCGATACCGTCGATCATAATATTTTATTAGAACGTATCAAACACGAATTGGTATGTCAGACTTAGCCCTGTCTTGGTTTAACTCTTATCTTACTGATAGGATGCAGTGTGTCTCCCATAACAATGTGACCTCGGACTACGTTAAGGTAACGTGTGGAGTTCCCCAGGGTTCGGTCCTGGCCCTGCACTCTTCAGCATCTACATGCTGCCGCTAAGTGACATCATACGCAAATACGGTATTAGCTTTCACTGTTATGCTGATGACACCCAACTCTACATGCCCCTAAAGCTGACCAACACGCCGGATTGTAGTCAGCTGGAAGCGTGTCTTAATGAAATTAAACAATGGATGTCCGCTAACTTTTTGCAACTCAACGCCAAAAAAACGGAAATGCTGATTATCGGTCCTGCTAGACACCGAACTCTATTTAATAATACAACTCTAACATTTGACAACCAAACAATTAAACAAGGCGACACGGTAAAGAATCTGGGTATTATCTTCGACCCAACTCTCTCCTTTGAGGCACACATTAAAAGCGTTACTAAAACGGCCTTCTTTCATCTCCGTAATATCGCTAAAATTCGCTCCATTCTGTCCACTAAAGACGCTGAGATCATTATCCATGCGTTTATTACGTCTCGCCTCGACTACTGTAACGTATTATTTTCGGGTCTCCCCATGTCTAGCATTAAAAGATTACAGTTGGTACAAAATGCGGCTGCTAGACTTTTGACAAGAACAAGAAAGTTTGATCACATTACGCCTGTACTGGCTCACCTGCACTGGCTTCCTGTGCACTTAAGATGTGACTTTAAGGTTTTGCTACTTACGTATAAAATACTACACGGTCTAGCTCCATCCTATCTTGCCGATTGTATTGCACCATATGTCCCGGCAAGAAATCTGCGTTCAAAGGACTCCGGCTTGTTAGTGATTCCCAAAGCCCAAAAAAGTCTGCGGGCTATAGAGCGTTTTCCGTTCGGCTCCAGTACTCTGGAATGACCTCCCGGTAACAGTTCAAGATGCCACCTCAGTAGAAGCATTTAAGTCTCACCTTAAAACTCATTTGTATACTCTAGCCTTTAAATAGACTCCCTTTTTAGACCAGTTGATCTGCCGTTTCTTTCCTTTTTCTTCTATGTCCCACTCTCCCTTGTGGAGGGGGTCTGGTCCGATCCGGTGGCCATGTACTGCTTGCCTGTGTATCGGCTGGGGACATCTCTGCGATGCTGATCCGCCTCCGCTTGGGATGGTTTCCTGCTGGCTCCGCTGTGAACGGGACTCTCGCTGCTGTGTTGGATCCGCTTTGGACTGGACTCTCGCGACTGTGTTTGATCCATTGTGGATTGAACTTTCACAGTATCATGTTAGACCCGCTCGACATCCATTGCTTTCCTCCTCTCCAAGGTTCTCATAGTCATCATTGTCACCGACGTCCACTGGGTCATTATTGTCACCGATGTCCCACTGGGTGTGAGTTTTCCTTGCGTGGGCCTACCGAGGATGTCGTGGTGGTTTGTGCAGCCCTTTGAGACACTAGTGATTTAGGGCTATATAAGTAAACATTGATTGATTGATTGATTGATGTATAAATATATATATATATCATGAGGATACATATATATTAATATATATATATACACACACACACACACACATATATATATATATATATATATATATATATATATATAAATGATAAATGGGTTGTACTTGTATAGCGCTTTTCTACCTTCAAGGTACTCAAAGCGCTTTGACACTACTTCCACATTTACCCATTCACACACACATTCACACACTAACGGAGGGAGCTGCAATGCAAGGCGCCAACCAGCACCCATCAGGAGCAAGGGTGAAGTGTCTTGCTCAGGACACAACGGATGTGACCAAGTTGGTACTAAGTGGGATTTGAACCAGGGACCCTCGGGTTGCACACGGCCACTATCCCACTGCGCCACGCCGTCCCTATATATATAATATATATATATATATATACATATATATCTCCTCTCTGAGCTGCAACCTTATCGTGGTAGAGGAGTTTGCGTGTCCCAATGATCCTAGGAGCTATGTTGTTCGGGGGCATAAAGCCCCCTGGTAGGGTCTCCCAGGCAAACAGGTTCTAGGTGAGGGATCAGACAAAGAGCAGCTCGAAGACCTTTATGAAGAAGAAAAAGCATGGACCCAGATTTCCCTCGCCCGGACGCAGGTCACCGGGACCCCGCCACCAGGCGCTCGCCATCGTGTCCCACCCCCGGGCCTGTTCCCATGGGGCCCGCCGGGCACAGCCCGAAGAGGCAACGTCGGTCACCCCTCCAATGGGCTCACAACCCATAGCAGGGGCCATAGAGGTCGGGTGCAATGTGAGCTGGGCGGAAGCCGAAGGCAGGGCACTTGGCGGTCCGATCCTCGGCTACAGAAGCTAGCTCTTGGGACGTGGAACGTCACGTCACTGGGGGGAAAGAGCCTGAGCTAGTGCGCGAAGTCGAGAAATTCCGGCTGGATATAGTCGGACTCACTTCAACGCACAGCAAGGGCTCTGGAACCACTTCTCTCGAGAGGGATTGGACCCTCTTCCACTCTGGCGTTGCCGGCAGTGAGAGGCGACGGGCTGGGGTGGCAATTCTTGTTTCTCCCCGGCTCAAAGCCTGTACGTTGGAGTTCAACCCGGTTAACGAAAGGGTAGCCTCCCTCCGCCTTCGGGTGGGGGGACGGGTCCTGACTGTTGTTTGTGCTTACGCACAAAACAGCAGTTCAGAGTACCCACCCTTTTTGGGAACACTCGAGGGAGTACTGGAAAGTGCTCCCCCTGGGTGATTCCCTTGTCCTACTGGGAGACTTCAACGCTCACGTTGGCAACGACAGTGAAACCTGGAGAGGCGTGATTGGAAGAATGGCCACCCGGATCTGAACCCGAGTGGTGTTTTGTTATTGGACTTTTGTGCTCGTCACGGTTTGTCCATAACAAACACCATGTTCAAGCATAAGGGTGTCAATATGTGCACTTGGCACCAGGACACCCTAGGCTGCAGTTCCATGATCGACTTTGTAGTTGTGTCATCGGATTTGCGGCCTTATGTTTTGGACACTCGGGTGAAGAGAGGGGCGGAGCTTTCTACCGATAACCACCTGGTGGGGAGTTGGCTGCGATGGTGGGGGAGGATGCCGGACAGACCTGGCAGGCCCAAACGCATTGTGAGGGTCTGCTGGGAACGTCTGGCAGAGTCTCCTGTCAGACAAAGTTTCAATTCCCACCTCCGGAAGAACTTTGAACATGTCACGAGGCAGGTGCTGGACATTGAGTCCGAGTGGACCATGTTCCGCACCGCTATTGTCGAGGCGGCAGATCGGAGTTGTGGCCGCAAGGTAGTTGGTGCCTGTCGGGCGGCAATCCTAAAACCCCTTGGTGGACACCAGCGGTGAGGGATGCCGTCAAGCTGAAGAAGGAGTACTATCGGGTCCTTTTGGCTTATAGGTCTCCGGAGGCAGTGGACAGGTACCGACAGGCCAAGCGGTGTGCAGCTTCAGCGGTCGCAGAAGCAAAAACTCGGACATGGGAGGAGTTCGGGGAAGCCATGGAAAACGACTTCCGGACGGCTTCGAAGCGATTCTGGACCACCATACGCCGCCTCAGGAAGGGGAAGCAGTGCACTATCAACACTGTGTATGGTGCGGATGGTGTTCTGCTGACCTCAACTGCGGATGTTGTGGATAGGTGGAAGGAATACTTCGAAGACCTCCTCAATCCCACCAACACGTCTTCCTATGAGGAAGCAGTGCCTGTGGAATCTGTGGTGGACTCTCCTATTTCTGGGGCCGAGGTTGCTGAGGTAGTTAAAAAGCTCCTCGGTGGCAAGGCCCCAGGGGTGGACGAGATCCGCCCGGAGTTCCTTAAGGCTCTGGATGCTGTGGGGCTGTCTTAGTTGACAAGACTTTGCAGCATCGCGTGGACATCGGGGGCGGTACCTCTGGATTGGCAGACCGGGGTGGTGGTTCCTCTCTTTAAGAAGGGGGACCGGAGGGTGTGTTCCAACTATCGTGGGATCACACTCCTCAGCCTTCCCGATAAGGTTTATTCAGGTGTACTGGAGAGGAGGCTACGCCGGATAGTCGAACCTCGGATTCAGGAGGAACAGTGTGGTTTTCGTCCTGGTCGTGGAACTGTGGACCAGCTCTATACTCTCGGCAGGGTTCTTGAGGGTGCATGGGAGTTTTCCCAACCAGTCTACATGTGCTATGTGGACTTGGAGAAGGCATTCGACTGTGTCCCTCGGGAAGTCCTGTGGGGAGTGCTCAGCGAGTATGGGGTATCGGACTGTCTTATTGTGGCTGTCCAATCCCTGTACGATCAGTGTCAGAGCTTGGTCCGCATTGCTGGCAGTAAGTCGGACACGTTTCCAGTGAGGGTCGGACTCCGCCAAGGCTGTCCGATTCTGTTCATAACTTTTATGGACAAAATTTCGAGGCGCAGTCAAGGCGTTGAGGGGTTCCGGTTTGGTAACCGCCGATTATGTCTCCACTTTTTGCAGATGATGTGGTCCTGATGGCTTCATCTGACCGGGATCTTCAGCTCTCGCTGGATCGGTTCGCAGCCGGGTGTGAAGCGACCGAAATGAGAATCAGCACCTCCAAGTCCGAGTCCATGGTTCTCGCCCGGAAATGGGTGGAATGCCATCTCGGGTTAGGGAGGAGACCCTGCCCCAAGTGGAGGAGTTCAAGTACCTAGGAGTCTTGTTCACGAGTGAGGGAAGAGTGGATCGTGAGATCGACAGGCGGATCGGTGCGGCGTCTTCAGTAATGCGGACGTTGTACCGATCCGTTGTGGTGAAGAAGGAGCTGAGCCGGAAGGCAAAGCTCTCAATTTACCGGTCGATCTACGTTCCCATCCTCACCTATGGTCATGAGCTTTGGGTCATGACCGAAAGGATAAGATCACGGGTACAAGCAGCCGAAATGAGTTTCCTCCGCCGTGTGGTGGGTCTCTCCCTTAGAGATAGGGTGAGAAGCTCTGCCGTCCGGGAGGAACTCAAAGTAAAGCCGCTGCTCCTTCACATCGAGAGGAGCCAGATGAGGTGGTTCGGGCATCTGGTCAGGATGCCACCCGAACGCCTCCTAGGGAGGTGTTTAGGGCACGTCCAACCGGTAGGAGGCCACGGGAAAGACCCAGACACGTTGGGAAGACTATGTCTCCCGGCTGGCCTGGGAACGCCTCGGGATCCCCCGGGAAGAGCTAGACGAAGTGGCTGGGGAGAGGGAAGTCTGGGTTTCCCTGCTTAGGCTGTTGCCCGCGCGACCCGACCTCGGATAAGCGGAAGATGATGGATGGATGGATGGATATATATATATGTACATATATATATATATATATATATATATATATATATATATAATATATATATATATATATATATATGTACATATATATATATATATATATATATATATATATATATATATATATATATATATATATATATTATATATATATATGTATATATATATATATATAATATATATATATATATATATATATATATATATATATATATATATATATATATATATATATATATATATATATATATATATATATATACATGCATGTTTTTTAGAAATGATCAATATTGTGAGCTTCCATCTCATTTGACCAAACTTTCCACCTGAGGGATAGTTGTGCAGGTGTTTGCTTTGCTACGGATACATCTTTTTCTATAGTTTGGGAACGTTACGGCCATGATGATGAAGATAGTTTCCGCCTCGCTCAGTCTTGCAGGGCAGAAAGACGAGTGAGGAGATCCAACCCACAAGGAGACCTTTATCAGCGTCCCATCTTAATAAGTTCAAAACAAGCACCACGGGAGTAAAAGTCTGTTTGTGCCCAGCCTGCTTGCAATCATGAGGACACAAGTTGTTGTGACTCTTGCAGCTCACTCACTCTTCACCCCTGTGTTCTCATGCTGTTTATTGCTTTGTGCGGCCTCATAAATCCAGGCCACTGCCCAATTCTTCTGTTTTTAATCGCTTCTGAAGCTTGTGACAATGACTCCTATTGTCCACTAAGTGTGAGCACTGAGATGTCGCGTCTGACCTTCAGGAAGATCACGACGCAGTCTGTCCTCCGTTTTCCCAATCTCACAACCACTTCACAATCCCAGAACACGGCAAAGAGAAACTATCCCAAACGCTTGGATGAAATAACAGAAAGACGTACGCAATCGGTATGAACTGGAACAATATTTTGAGGTACAAACCCCAAAACTGAACTGTGCTTGTTGTAACTAAAACCAAAATACAATGATTTGCAAATCCTTTTCAACCTATATTCAAATTGACATGACGGGAAAGACAAAATATTTAATGTTCAAAATGGAAAACGTTGTTATTTTTTGCAAATATTAGCTCATTTGGAATTTGGTACTTTCAACATGTTTCAAAAAAGCTGGCACAAGTGGCAAAAAAGATTGAGAAAGTTGAGGAATGCTCATCAAACACTTATTTGGAACATCCAACAGGTGAACAGGCTAATTTCACCGTCTACGGTCTGTAATATCATCCAACATTTCAGAGAATCTGGAGAAATCACTGCACGTAAGCGATGAGATTTTGATTGATATATTGATACTTTTATTAGTAGATTGCACAGTACAGTACATATTCTGTACAATTGACCACTAAATGGTAACACCCGAATAAGTTTTTCAACTTGTTTAAGTCGGGGTCCACGTTAATCAATTCAGATTAAGGAGCTTCAATGTCTAAAGGGGGTACAGCATCAAAAAGAGACATCCGTGTGTAAAGGATATCACCACATGAGCTCAGAAACACTTCAGTAAACCACTGTCAGTAACTACAGTTGTTCGCTTTATATGTTTCATAAGTTAAAACTCTACTATGAAAGCAAAAGCTATTCATCAACAGCACCCAGAAACGGTGCCGGCTTTGCTGGGCCCGAGCTCATCTAAGATGGACGGATGCAAAGTGGAAACGTTTTCTGTAGTCTGAGGAGTCCACAGTTCAAATTGTTTTTAGAAACCGTGGACGTCATGTCCAAAGAGGAAAAGAACCATCCGGATTGATATAGGTGCAAAGTTGAAAAGCCAGTATTTGTGATGGGATGGGGGTGTATTTGTGCCCAAGGCATGGGTAACTTACACAGCTGTGAAGGCACCATTAATGATGAAAGGTACATACAGGTTTTGGAGCAACATATGTTGCCATCCAAGCAACGTTATCATGGATACCCCTGTTTATTTCAGCAAGACAATGCCAAGCCATGTGTTACAACAGCGTGGCTTCATAGTAAAAGAGTAAGGGGACTAGACTGGCCTGCCTGTAGTCCAGACCTGTTTCCCATTGAAAATGTGTGGCACATTATGAAGCCTAAAATACCACAATGTTGACTGCTGAACAACTTAAGCTGTACATCAAGCAGGAATGTGAAAGAATTCCACTTAAAAAATGTCTCTCCTCAGTTCCCAAACGTTTACTGAGTGTTGTTAAAAGGAAAGGCCATGTAACATAGTGGTAAAAAATGCCCCTGTGGCAAGTTTTTTACAATGTGTCGCTGCCATTAAATTTTAAGTTAATGATTATTTGCAAAAATACAATTAAGTTTCTCAGTTGGAGCATTAAATATCATGTTTTTGCAATCTATTCAATTACATATAAGTTAAAAAGGATTTGCAAATCATTGTATTCTGTTTTTATTTACGAATTAAACATATTTGCCAACTTCACCGGTTTTTGGTTTTGTTAAATGTGGCTTTTTTCCAGTGCCACATATCAAATATGGGAGTTGTTTTATTTGTTTGTACACTTAAAGTGTTAACATTAGCAGTGAATTTTTGTTTTTAACCCTCGTATGACTGTGAATAAATCCCGAATTTTGCTTAATGGGGTCATATTATGATTCTGTTTGACATGTAAACACTTCTTTGTGGTCTACATAACATGTAATGGTGGTTCTTTGGTCAAAATGTTGCATACATGGTGTTTTACAGACCATCTTTATTTACCATTTTATATTTCCTGAGGGAACTTTCCTGAAGGAATCAATAAAGTACTATCCATCTACAATCCATCTTCAAGCCCCTTTTTGACCGTCTCTTCAGGACGCGCCGTTTTTATTATTTATGTGCCTCCACTTCGACAGCGTCTTCTACCCGTCCTCTTTGACATACAGCTAATTTTTAGTGCTTCAATAGCGAGTCTACTGTGAGATATAAGTTTGAACTAGGTTTGTACCAACAATACTTTGGTAACAGTAATGTTTTATCTACTGTTAAAATGTAACAACTTAATAGTCTGTTGTTTGATAGTTTACTCAAGTTTCGGTTGATACTACAAATTTGTGTATCGATCCGATACCAAGTAGTTACAGGATCATACATTGGTCATGATTAAAGTTCTCCTGAGTTTATAAACAATTAAAAAAACTTAAAAATGATTTTGTGACGATAAAAATATAAATGCATTCATTCGACTATACACAGCTCTTTTACTTGATATTGTTACAATATTTGTATACATCCACCTTCTTGTTTACAGTGAGCGCTCGCTTGCTGTTAGCGGTTAGCTATTGTGTCCTTCTACGGTGTATAGTGAAGCATGTTAAGCTACTCTTCGTCCTACAGGGATGATACGTGGAAGGAACTTACAGCATTTGTGGCCATGAAGGCAAGGATTAGTGATTTATAAGTAGCCAATCCACATTAGCCGCTAGCTTGCTACTAGCTAGCTTCGACCTAGCTATTTTTGTATTTTATTTTATTTGTCCTGTCCAGCCACTCAGGCAAATTATAGTTTTTGCTATGTTTAAAAGCACCAATGTTCATAGAGCCACATAATATGTTAGTTTGTAAGACAAAATACACAAACAACACTTTTTCTACTTGTAAGTCTGTGCGGGTGTTGACTAACATGCGCCACGGCAATGTCTTTTTTACGACGCTTTGAAACTTGCGGCTTAAAAAAACCCCAAAAACGTGCGGCTAATATTTGGGTTATTTTCCGCTGTCGGCCATGATGCAAATAGTTTTCTATATACACATGCAAAGACATCGGAAAGGTGTGTTATTGTTTGTGCTATTGCGCCGTCTTTTGGACGAGTTCGCTCACTGCAGATTGCTGCTGGTTGATTCCCAACAGTGTTTCCTTCGAACCGGGAGCAAAAGTGCCGTTCCGTCTTCTAGTCATCCATAGCGTTGATACTCGTAAGGATTCTTCATCACTCCTAGCATGTTTGTCAGTTTTACACAATAACTAAAACAATTCTTACTTGCTAAATTGTCCCATGTGATGCCTGGAGGAGTTTTTTCATGCATTTTTGTACGTGCTATTGTATTTTAATGATGCTAGCGTTGTTAGCATTAATGCTAACATGTTGACAAGTGTCTGTGTTAGTATTATTAACTTACAACAGTATTCTTTTTGTATTATTTCACTTTCACAAATTCCTTAGTATTTTCACCAAAACGTCACCGTGGAGTTATTGTGTCTATTTAGCTGTTCGGAGTCGGTCCATGACGATGACTTCTGTTTTATTTGATACACCCTTTTACTGCCTGTGGAGGTCTTGCTCCTCAGGGTCCGTTGGACCACCAATGATGGACATGACAGCCTCGGTCATATCTGAGAAGCCCCGTTTTTATTTTTCAATAAATGTTCTTTATATGCTTTTCAGCCAATGTTTCTCACTCTCGCTGCCACCAACAACAACTCCCTTCTCCTTCCCGACTGCTGTCTTTAACAGAGCGACAGGTGATTAGACAAACACTCTCAGCTGTGTCATCCACTCACCTGTCGCTAATCTCGAAACCGATTCTGCCACGCCCCGGTTTGCTGTACCTCCGCAGGCCACGCCCACCACATACCTCCATCGCCAGACACTGGCCGGGACGCCGTCCGGCCGCGCCCACTACCCCTAGCCCCTGGGAGGGAGCGGGAAAGGAAGTCGGCCACGGCCATCTGTGCACCTGGTCTGTGAATCACTCTGAAGTAGTAGGGTTGCAAAGCTAGATAGCAACGGGTTACCCGCGCGTTGGCATCTTTCTTGCAGTGGAGCCACTGGAGGGGTTTGTGGTCAGAGCAGAGACTGAATGAGCGCCCCAGGAGGTAGTATCGGAGGGCCCCGACCGCCCCCGGATGGCCCCGACCGCACACCGGATGGCGAGCTACTCCCTCTCCACTATGCTGTACCTGGCCTCCCTTTCTGATAGTTTCCGGCTGATGTAGAGGATCGGTCAGTCGACGCCCTCCACCTGCTGGGACAAAACCGCTCCCAGTCCTCTGCCCGACGCATCAGCCTGCAGACAAAACGGGAAATAAAAATCAGGCATGTGCAGGACCGGCTCCTCGCAGAGAGCCTTCTTAACCCTCTCAAATGCCTGCTGGCCCTGCTCCGCCCACTGGACCAGATCAGGAGCACCCTTTAGGGTGAGGTCAGTTATTGGGCTGGTCAGGTCTGCAAACCGGGGGTTATAAACCTCCGGTAGCAACCCACCAGGCCCAAACACTGCCTCACCTCTTTTTTCGTCTTGGGGGTTGGGCAGGCCGCAATTTCCGCGGTTTTATCTACCTGCGGCCGCACCTGCCCTCCTCCAATGTGGTACTCCAGATACTGTACTTACCTCCGGCCAACTGCACACTTCGCAGGATTGGCGGTGAGCCCTACCTGCCTCAGGAACTCCAGCACTGCCCCCACCCGCCGCATGTGTTCTTCCCAGCCGCTACTCTGGATGATGACATCATCCAGGTAGGCGTGGGGTCGCAGTACTCGGTCCATGAGGCGTTAGAACGTGGCGGGCACACCGAACAAGCCAAATGGAAGTGTCACAAATTGGTACAAACCTTCTGGAGTGGAAAATGCCTTTTTTTCTTGAATTCTGGTGACAAGGGAATCTGGCAGTAGCCCTTGGTTAAATCAAGTGTCGTAAAAAAAAACAGCAGTAACCCAGCCGATCCAGGAGATCATCGACCCGAGGCATTGGGTACACGTCAAAATGTGATACTTTGTTCACCTTGCGGTAATCCACACAGAACTGCACACACCAATCCTTATTCCCCACCAGAACAATGGGGCTGCACCACGCACGGTGGAATTCTTCTATTACCCTCAATCCCAGCACGGATTTTAATTTCTCCCGAACTATTTTGCGTTTGTGTTCGGGGAGCCTGTATGGCCGAGATCGCACCGTAACCTCCCGGCAGGTCTCAATATGATGCTGGATGAGATTCGTGTGGCCGGGGCCGAGGGGAAAACACATCAGAGAAGCACCGCTGCAGCTTGCCGCGTGACCTCGAAGGGTCCTTACCACCTTGCAAGTAATTTTGAGCTGGATGTTGGGAGTAACACAAGCTCTTTTCCTCCCGGTGAACATTTTTTTAGCCAGGTCCCCTTGCGTTGCTGCCGTTCCTGGGCACGGAGCAAATTCTTGCGTGACAAGTGCCCCACCGTGTGGAGTTTTTTGCTCGCATGTCCATGATGTACTGAATTTCATTTTTACTGAAGCTTGGACCCTCCTCCCAACTTTCTTTAATCACGTCCAACACCCTGCGTGGTTTCTTGCCGTATAATAACTCAAAAGGTGTAAAGCCAGTGGAGGCTTGGGGTACCTCCCGCATCGCAAACATTAAGGGATCCAGCCATTTATCCCAATTTGGTTTGTCCTTGTGCGTAAACTTACGGATCATGGTTTTTAGAGTCTTATTTAGCCGCTCCACTAGCCCATCCATTTGTGGATGGTACACGCTGGTGCGGATCGCTTCAATTCCCAATAACCTGTACAGTTCCGCTATTGTGCGTGACATAAAGGACGTGCCCTGGTCAGCCAGAATCTCTTTCGGGATTCCAACTCGGGAGATGACCTGAAACAGCGCATGCGCCACACTCTTTGCAGGGATAGGGCGTAGAGGCAGGTCCATCCCAATCCTCTCGAATGGAACTTCCATGAGCGGTAATGGCCGCAAAGGTGCCTTCGGAGTGGCCGCCGGATTCACCAGCAGGCAGTCCGGACAGGCAGCACAACTCCGGCGCACGTCTGCCCGGATGCCCGTCCAATAGAACCAGACCATGACCCGATTGAGTGTTTTATTATAGCCCATATGGCCAGACATCGGATTGTAATGCGCGGCCTGGAAAACCATTTACCAGCGGTGTTTTGTTCCCAACAACTGGGTGATTTCCTCTCCTGTTTGAGTGTCACGGCTCACTTGGTACAATCTATCTCTAATAATGGAGACGTGAGGAAATACCCGCGCTGCTCACGGGCGCACCAGCTGACCGTCGATGTAACCCACCTGGTCCCAGGCTGCGCGCAAAGTTTCATCGCGAGACTGCTCGAGGGGAAATCCTCCGTAGGGCGCTAACAGGAGGCCGGGGGGGCTTCCCGCGAAGCCCCCGCCGATTCCCATTCGGCAGTGTCGGATGGACCTGCTTCGCCACTGAAAACTGAGCGGATACTCCCATTTCCTACGGTCCGTGAACGCACGCCCCACTTCCACCTGCGGAAGTCTATGACGCGCGTGACCGGGCAGCCCACGGCTCCAGCACGCCTGCCCAAGCGTTTGAGGGGCCGTCTGCGCGGGAGATGTTCTGGGGGCAGCAGCCGGACCTGCGGAGAAAGAGCAGCAGAGTCACGCAGGTCATGATATGGGATGTGCTCTACTCCCTCCTCCCGTCGCGTGCTCTGTCCGTGCGCCGTTGGTGCCTGTTGCACCTTGCGGTAGACAGCCTTGTGGTCCTCAGCGAGGGTCACCGCAGCTACCGATGCACATTATATATGGAAAACAACAATTCCTAAAGTTTAGTGCTTGCGGGTCATATACCAGTGCGCTCTATAATTTTGAAAATACAGTATGTATTACAGGTATTTATTGCAGTGCGGATATTTGACATGTTTTTGGCCTGAATTAAGTGTTAAATTAAAATGTTATATTTTGAGGCACTTCATCTTCCACATCAATAAATATAATCAATAAATAGCTTTGGTGCTTGTTTTGCCTGCAGGGCTCCTCCCATGGTTATGAATTGTAATAAACATACAAGCCACTTTAGCATTACAAATGCAAAGGTACAGTCCACTGGAATTAAGCAACGGAATGCAGTATAATAAATGTCCTGTTTATACATAAATGCTAAACGCTAAAGCCGATCTCACCCATGTTATATCATGTTTTTTTTCTAAAATATACATTATCTGATTAATACAAGTAATGAAAGCAAAAATGCAAGCGCTAACACAAGACAAGGGGATCAAGCCTTATCACAGACTATCACTACAGTAGGTAATTAACATAAGAGGTGCTTGTTGTTAGTGATTTGCGGATTGATACTGAAATATCCATACCGCCAATATCAGGTCTATATGCTCTAATATCAATTCTTGAATCAGAATACCGATACTTTTGATATTTTAATTCAGGTGTCCAAACATTCTCCACGAAGGCCCACATACTGAAAATACAGTATTCAGAGGACCATATTGATATTGTGTCAGCCTTCTATTATTTGTGACTCAGCATATTAATATTAATTATTAATTAGAACATTTTTGATTGTTCTCATTACATGCTGATTTTTTTGTTGCTTTTTCTTCCATTTTTACTGTTTTTTTCCTATGTAAGAAGAATAAAAATAATAATACGACTATGTAACTGCATAACCTAGCGCTGTGGTTCTCAACCTTTTTTCAGTGATGTACCCCCTGTGAACATGTTTTTAATTCAAGTACCCCCTAATCAGAGCAAAGCATTTTTGGTTGAAAAAAACAGATAAAGAAGTAAAATACAGCACTATGTCATCAGTTTCTGATTTATTAAATCGTATAACAGTGCAAAATATTGCTCATTTGTAGTGGTATTTCGTTAATTTGGAAAAAAAGGTATGAAAATAATTAAAAACTTGTTGAAAAATAAACAAGTGATTCAATTATAAATAAAGCTTTCTACACATAGAAGTAATCATCAACTTAAAGTGCCCTCTTTGGGGATTGTAATAGAGATCCATCTGGATTCATCAACTTAATTCTAAACATTTCTTCACAAAAAAAATAAATCTTTAACATCCAAATTTATGGAAAACGTCCACAAAAAATCTAGCTGTCAACACTGAATATTGCATTGTTGTAATTTTTTTCACAGTTTATGAGCTTACACTCATATTTTGTTGAAGTATTATTCAATAAATAGATTGATAAAAGATTTTTGAATTGTTGCTATTTTTAGAATATTTAAAAAGAATCTCACGTACCCCTTGGCATACCTTCAAGTACCCCCAGGGGTACGTGTACCCCCATTTGAGAACCACTGACCTAGCGTATCAAATACACTGCCTGTACAAAAATATTCATGTTCAGTTACACATTTAAGTGTTTATTATATATCCATCCATTTTCTACCGCTTATTTCCTTTGGGGTCTCGGGGGACCCTGGTGCCTATCTCAGCTACAATCGGCCGGAAGGCGGGGTACACCCTGGACAAGTCGCCACCTCATCGCAAGGCCAACACAGATAGACAGACAACATTCACACTCACATTCACACACTAGGGCCAATTTAGTGTTGCCAATCAACCTATCCCCAGGTGCATTTCTTTGGAGGTGGGAGGAAGCCGGAGTACCCGGAGGGAACCCACGCAGCCACAGGGAGAACATGCAAACTCCACACAGAAAGATCCCGAGCCCGGGATTGAACCCAGGACTACGCAGGACCTTCGTATTGTGAGGCAGCTGCACTAACCCCTCTTTCACCGTGGTGCCAGTGTTTATTATAGCTGTAATTTTTTCAAAATAATTTATGTTAGTATTATTTTATTTATTACTAAAATAACTAACTAAACGTTGTCTATATTCTAAGTACATTTCATATTTATTCTGAGAAGTTCTAATATTTTAGATCACCAAGGGCTGCATATTGAAAAATCAAGAATGGTGGGTTGGGTGGGTGGGGGAATTTTAATATTTTTTTTTTCATTTAAGAAAAACATGTTGGCATTCTCTGAAACACACACACTAATCTCATGTGTTAACCAGCTCCCCTGCTGTCACATGTAGATACATAACATGTACATATTTACATAACATGCAAAATACATAACATGTAGACACAGCATGTAGATACATAACATGTAGAAACATATCGTGCAGATACATAACATGTAGACACATAACTGTATACACATAACATGTACACAATTAACATGTAGATACATAATGTATGGACACATGACATGTAGATACATGACATGTAGACATATAACATGTAGATACAAAATGTGTAGATACATAACATGTAGACACATAACTGTATACACATAACATGTAGACAATTAACATGTAGATACATAATGTATGGACACATGACATGTAGACACATAACATGTAGATACAAAATGTGTAGATACATAACATGTAGATACATAACATGTAGACACATGACCAGAGGTGGGTAGAGTAGCCAGAAATTGTACTCATGTAAGAGTACTGTTACTTGAGAGATTTATTACTCAAGTAAAAGTAAGGAGTAGTCATCCAAATATTTACTTGAGTAAAAGTAAAAAGTATGTTGTGAAAAAACTACTCAAGTACTGAGTAACTGATGAGTAACCTGTTTGTTTAATGATTACAGCAACAAATAATGCACAAAAACATACAAATAGCAATGAGCAAATTCATAGCCAGGAATATCTCGTAAGCAACTAAAACAATAATACATATTAAATAATAATACATTAAAATAAAAATATTAAGGAAAATCGAGCCACAATAACTTAACAGCACCATAGGCTCAGTAGGCATTCATCGATTGATTGATTGATTGATTGAAACTTGTATTAATAGATTGCACAGTACAGTACATATTCCGTACAATTGACCACTAAATGGTAACACCCCAATATGTTTTTCAACGTAAATCAATTACTTAATAAATGACCAAGTCGGGGTGATCTACCTCATATATACATACACACACATATCATATATATATATAGAGAGAGAGATATATAAATATAGATATACATACAGTATATAATTTATAGTTTTATATTTTGCCGTTTTTGTTCAAATGTTAAAGGTGTTTTAATGAATATACATGCATGTTTAACACATAGATTCCTATCTTTCATGAAGACAGGAATATAAGTTGGTGTATTACCTGATTCTGATGACTTGCATTGATTGGAATCAGACAGTATAGTGCTGATAATGTCCATATTTTCAAATGGAGGAGAAAAAAAGTTCCTCTTTTCTGTCTAATACCACATGAAAGTCGTTGGTTTTGGTTATCTTATTTGTCCAGCTTCCATATTCGTTTTTATACACTTTACAAGAAATACTGTGGCGGCAAACTCCGTAGCTTGCTAGCTTGTTTGCGCTGGCTTTCAGAGACTCTTATTTTGTTAGTGCAGGCGCGATGGAGCGCCGCTTTTATTGTGAAGACAGGAACTGTGCAATCAGTCTTTTGGCTTTTGACGGGAAGTACGGTTGAAATAAAAAGTGTCTTTTTTCCTTTACACTTTTGATTGATTGATTGAAACTTTTATTAGTAGATTGCACAGTACAGTACATATTCCGCACAATTGACCACTAAATGGTAACACCCCAATACGTTTTTTCAACTTTTTTAGGTCAGATTTGACGTGTGGCGGTCACGTGACCGCTTGGTTTTGTTTGATTGGTCCAACGTCCCCAGTGACTGCATTTGATTGGTGAAACGCAGGCATGGGTAGTTCCTACTTTGAATGAGTGTCTGACAAAATCAAAACAAACAAAGCGTGCATTAACAGATTGATAAAAAAAAAAAAGTAGCGAGTAACGAGCTGATTGTAGATAAATGGAGCGGAGTAAAAGTAGCGTTTCTTCTTTATAAATATACTCAAGTAAAAGTAAAAGTATGTTGCATAAAAACTACTCTTAGAAGTACAATTCATCCCAAAAGTTAATCAAGTAGATGTAACGGAGTAAATGTAGGGCGTTACTACCCACCTCTGCACATGACATGTAGATACATGACATGTAAACACATACAGTAACATGGAGATACATAACATGTTGACAAAACATATAGATACATAACATGTAGACACATAACATGTAGATACATAACATGTAGACACATAACATGTAGATACATAGCATGTACATACATAACGTTCAGATACATAACATGTACACACATCATTGTAGACATAACATGTAGATAATTAACATGTAGATACATAACATGTAGAGACATAACATGTAGATAAAAAAAATGTAGACACGTAACATATAGATACATAACATGTAGACACATAACATGTCAATACATAACATGTAGACCCATAAGATGTAGATACATAACATGTAGATACATAATATGTCAATACATAACATGTAGACCCATAAGATGTAGATACATAATATGTCAATACATAACATGTAGACCCATAAGATGTAGATACATAACATGTAGACACAACATGTAAGTAGATACAAAACATGTAGATACATAAGATGTAGATACATAAGATGTAGATATATAACAAGTACATACATAAGATGAATATACATAACATGTAGACACGTAACTGTAGTAACATAACATGTAGACAATTAACATGTAGATACATAACGTATAGACACAACATGTAGACACATAAAATCTAGACACATAACATGTAGATACATAACATGTAGACACATAACATGTAGATACACAACATGTAGAAACATAACATGTAGACACATGACACGTAGATACATGACATTTAGACACATAACATGTAGATAAATGACAGGTAGATATATAACAGGTAGATACCTAACATGTAGACACATGACATGTAGACACATAACATGTAGATAAATGACAGGTAGATACATAACAGGTAGATACATAACATGTAGACACATGACATGTAGCTACAGGACATGTAGATACATAACAAGTAGATACATAACATGCAGATACATAACATGTCGATACATAACATGTGTCTACATAACATGTACAGTATACACATAAGATGTAGATACATAACATTTAGACATATAAGATGCAGACACAACATGTAGGTAGATATGTAAAATGTAAACACATAACATGTAGATACGTAGAATGTAGACACATAAGATGTAGATACATAACATGTAAACACATAACATGTAGATACATAACAAGTGGATACATAACAAGTAATACACAAAATGAAGAAACATAACATGTAGACACATAACATGTTGACACAACATGTAGGTAGAAACAAAACATGTACACACATAAGATGTAGATACATAACATGTAGACATATATCATGTAGGTAGATACATAACATCTTGACACAACGTGTAGAAACATAACATGTAGATACATAACTTGTAGATACATAACAAGTATATACATAACATATAGACACATACCATGTAGGTAGATACATAACTTGCTGACACAACATGTAGAAATATAGCATGTAGACACAAAACATTTGAACATATAACATGTAGATACTTAGACGCGCATACAGCTACTCACCTTGATGCCAAATATTAGTTAAAACTCCCTAATTAGCATCAACTAATGCAAGTGAAATGACTGAATTTTGCAACAAATTTCTACAATTTGTGTTTTATCTTTATCAAAAGTGGGTTTTACCTGCTACAGGGCTTATCTGTGTACATTTATTCAGTTTTGTTTTTAGTACTATTACAATTTTACTTTTCCAAAAGCGCAGACCATGAGTGGCAACCATAAATCACGAATAATATAACATAATGTCAATAAAGCTTTTTATTCTACTCTGACTTAATCCTTGATGTTTAACCTGTAACTCCATCAAAGCAGAGACAACAGTGCTGCGCCATCAAACTTGAGTGAGCAGTCAAAGTGATGCACACGGACAGTCCAACAAAGAACCAGGCATCGGATCATCTCTGGTGGCAGATGGGTCAGAAAAAGAAAACTGTCCCTTCTGTTGGAGGAAACATGCCCAACTAGGCGCCACGGGCGCTACGGCAGCAGTTCACTGCATAAAACCCAAAATGATGGTTTGGCCGTACTAATCTTCACTCGGGTCAAGGGGTTGCGTTCGTGGGCCGCATGAGGCCGTTTTTTCCCCCCCCTCCCGCCCTGTGTTAGGCGCCCGCTGAGCGCCTACGTTCCCGTGGGGCACATGAGTCACGTCTCGGCGGGAGCGTGTCTAAGTGGCGAGGCGGAGTATCGGGCAGGGAGGCGAAGAGCTGCTTGTGTAATTCAGAGTCAACACTGAGCAGCGTGACTGCACGCCTCAGACGTGAGCGTAGCGACCGGAGAAGACATTGATGACACCATGGGGATGCTGCTTGCCTGGCCTCTCGGTGCCGTTCGCCACAAGAGCTTTTGCTTTTTTATCATTTTTTTGGGCTCTTTGGTAAATGCTGGGGGTGCGGGAGTGTGGTGCAGACATTCAACACAGAGTTAACCTCTAGTGGCCGTTACTTTTGTTTAAGGCAAACTAAAAACTGCCTTAAGTTGTCACGTTGTGTAAATCGTAAATAAAAACAGACTACAATGATTTGCAAATCCTTTTCCACTTATATTGTGAAGTTAATTATATTTATATAGTGCTTTTCTCTAGTGACTCAAAACGCTTTACATAGTGAAACCCAATATCTAAGTTACATTTAAACCAGTGTGGGTGGCACTGGAAGCAGGTGGGTAAAGTGTCTAGCCCAAGTACACAATGGCAGTTTTCAATGTTGTTTCAATCTATTGTGCCTGCTGTAACATTGTACAGGGCAACAGAACAAGAGCGCCCCGTAAAAGTTGGGAAAAAGTTAGACGCTGGGGAAGGATGAGTAAAAAAAGTTGATCTCAGACTTGGCTCCTATGGGTGGGGGTGGCTCAAACTAGAGGGAAAAAAAATAAGGTTATAGCCAATAAGCACATATACACAAGACTTGCGACAAGATGTGAGGGGGCAGGTAACCTGCCCGAAGTTGCTAGCGCCGAGGGGCGCTGCTCCGCGGGGTGAAGCAGTGGAATAGGCGTGGGGTGGGAGTGGGTTCAGGGTTTCCCGCGGCGCTCTGTTGTTAAGGCAGCCGCCTTAACAACAAAGACCCACCGCCTAACCTAAAGTCTTAACAAACTGCTCAGCTTAGTTCTGCATCTGTCAGTACTTCTCTGCAGCACCCAGCATTGTCCCACCCACAGAACCATCTGATTGGTTACACACAAAGTGGTAACAGCCAATCAGCAGTGCGTATTCAGAGCGCATGTAACAGGCAATCAGCAGTGTGTATTCAGAGCGCATGTAACAGCCAATCAGCAGGGCGTATTCAGAGCGCATGAAGTCAGTGCTCACGGCACAGGCAGAGAGGAGCGACGGTGAGGTTAGCAGAAAGAAGTTTAGCAGGTGAGCATAATGCAGCAAACTCTCCCCAAATTATAATAAACACTTCCAAGTCAACTACTAGTAAAATCACTATGAGCCCATTGACGTTCTAGAATCATAAGCGGCAGCTCAGCTCGCTCGCAGTCCTTGAGGTGAAGGCTAATTAGCTTTTAGCGTAACATTAGCTCACTGTGCAGTGTGTGTGTGTTTGTGTGTGTGTGTGTGTGTGTGCTTGCCTGTGTTAGGGACAGCAAAACCCTGTCTGTCTGTGAGAAAGACAAGCATTAATGACCTACAGTTAACAACTAAGTTATTTCACTTTACCTTTTTCTGTGTTGATTGAGTTGTGTTGAAGCAGCAAAAAAAGGACATTATGTTTAAAGAATAGTTTCCTGAAGCTGTCTCTGATAGTTGATATAATAATGTAACTTCATCATAAAGCCTACATGAGCTCCATGGTGTTCAGGGATGAATCGTCCCTTCTATTGCTATTGTACTCTTTTTTCAGCTATAGTTACACTAATCATTAGTAATGTAGCAGCTTACTTTTGAATGCCAGGGTCCCTGCTATCACATGTTAATAAAAATAAAACATATACATAATAAAAATCAACTACAGGCTTCCTACAGGCTGTAATAAATTAAGCATGATGAGTATGTGGCCTCACTTTTAACTTTTTTTCAAACGCTTATTGCAAACTTTTACTTACAGTAAGTCATTAATTTGACTTTGTAAGTCATTATTTCGACTTATTAAGCCATTATTTTGTCATTATTGTGACTTAGTAAATTATTATGTTATAATACTGACGTACTTAGTATCTCAGGTAACTAGGACTGTTTTGTTTTTACTTCACGGAACACATATCGGGATATTTATCGTATATCGCCATTCAGCAAATGGAGCGTAAAACACAACCAAAGTTGTAGGTTTCTTCACGCGACAAAGTTCACCGCAGTCTGTAGTCTATTCCCCTCCAGGCTGTGGTGGCAGCGACGAGGTGGAGACGTGATGGCGACAGGCCGAGTTACACCAATCCTTACACCCACCCACCCCCTTTCCCGGTCCCTTCCCCCTGGAGAGTCACCATCTTACCCAACACATTTTCGGGGGGAAACACTGTGGGTGTATGTGTGCATATGTAGCCATGGTCCATGGTGTGTGTGTGTGTCTTAAGTCTGTAGACCTTTAGTCGCTCTGCAGGCGGTGGCAAACGAAGAGCTTATCTTTTCAGTTGTTGTTGACAATGAAATATTTTGTTTCATCTTCGCTGCACTTTCCTCAAGAAGAATCTTGAAACAGCCAGGGAAAACAATTAAGATTAGAATGGTTTTATTTGAGCGATCGAAAAAAAAACTTTTCACTGTAATTTCTGGTCCTCAAATTCATTCTGCAGGACAGACATTCCGATGTCAACCAAAATCACAAAAGTCTGAGTGTCCAGTTGGTCTCCCCGCATCCTCCAATCATTTATCGCAGCTTTGGGGTACTGTGAATAACTGTTTGCATCTTCCAATTTGTTGATACATATCCTTCATATACTCGACTTAAAGGGTTGCCAGGCACACGGCACTCAACTTGTCCCAAGAGTACGTTGTGTGTCCAGCAACAACCTTTCCGACAGGACATACAGGTTACTCTGAACCTGAGATCTTCTCAATTTTGTTGAGAGGCAAGTTGATCAATTCCATTGTTTGGATTTTGGAGAGCAGTGCAAAAAGAGGCAACCAAAAAGTTCAACAAAACAGGACGAGACAAAAAGACGAGACAAAACGACAAGCAGGGCAGACACAGAGAGGGGAGGGAGTGTGACCGCCTTTGCCAAGAGCTTTGCGCTTGACTCTGTTCGATAGTGTGACATTATTTTAGGACGTTAAAATTACCTCCATTTGTAAAACAAAAAAAACTGTCATCAATATGGAGACATGGGGGCGGCATAGCTCGGTTGGTAGAGTGGCCGTGTCAGCAACTTGAGGGTTGCAAGTTCGATTCCCGCTTGTACCATCCTAGTTACTGCCGTTGTGTCCTTGGGCAAGACACTTTACCCAACTGCTCCCAGTGCCACCCACACTGGTTTAAATGTAACTTAGATATTGGGTTTCACTATGTAAAGCGCTTTGAGTCACTTGAGAAAAGCGTTATATAAATATAAGTCACTTCACACTTCACTGAAAGCCCAATAAGCTAGATATTGTTTCTATACCAAATTTAAAGTTAAAGTACCAATGATTGCCACACAAACACGAGGTGTCCAATGCATTTGACCCATCGCCTTATTTATCCCCTGGGAGGTGAGGGGAGTAGTGAGTGATTTGGCCCCCAATTCCAACCCTTGATGCTGAGTTCCAAGCAGGGAGGTAATGGGTACCATTTTTAAAGTCTTTGTTGTGAACTCACAACCTACCGATATCAGGGTGAACAGTCTAACCACTAGGCCAAAGAGAAGTTTTAATCAGAATAGTAATTAGTTATGCATACAAAAATGTATCACCACCCTAATGCAGTTAAGATGTCACTTGTTTCTTTAGATATTATTTGGTGCATTCCTATTTCTTTTGAAGGTCATTTTGCCTGTAATAACGTTCCCACTATCCACATCAAAATTTTCCATAGCTACACAACAGCCACAGTCAGAATTGAGCACGAAGCCTTGAAGAAAAAAATGTCTTCTGAATCCAATTTTTACAAGTTTTGCCAGAGGCTGATATAATGAAGAAATGCCACAGCTCTCGTGACAAAGCCAAATAAGATAAAAGGTAACAACTGAGGTCACTTCAACAAAGAAGCTGATTCAGGGAATCATCCGCTCAAGAAAAAAAAGTGAGATTCTTAGAATTGTCACGCAAAGATTGGTGGTCCCATGCAAAGTAACTTTTTTAAGATCAAAAGACTAATGTACACGTAATGTATTAGCTTAACGTTTACATATTAGTCTTCAGTGGCCAATTACTGGCAGAGTCACTTGCATTGAGCCTGCCAAAAACGGGCAAAATGGGTCCAGACTTTTGAGCCACTCCGGAGCTAAGCGCGACAGGGACAGATGGACGGGAGGTGCTGGAGTGGTTCTGGAGCCGACCCAGCCAGCTCAGTGTCAGTCCTTCCGCTCCATCCTTGGCTCGGGCTCAACTCAGCGGGACCTCCAGTTGACCGGGCCAGTGCCATCGCCCCCCTCTTCCCCCACCAGCCTGATTGGCTTTTGACATGACTGTCGTCATTTAACCCCTTTCCAAACTAGAAAGTATGTCTGGGAAAATGATGCTTGGTGATAAAAACTGCCTACTTTAAGACTAACCAGATTGCGCTTTTCCCTCCAAAATAGCGATTCAATTTGTATATTTTATACATAAAAATGCATAAAACTGGAAAAATAACGGGTGAAGGAAGACATTACAATTAACATTTTCCTGTCTCAAGGTGCTGCACATTAAAGTTAAATAGTCACACATACAAGAGGTGGGGTGTAATTACCCTCTGCAATTCACCCATCCCCTTGTTCCACTCTCTGGGAGATGAGGGGAGCATTGAACAGCAGAAGGGGCCACGCTTGGGAATCATTTTGGTGACATAACCCCCGATGCCAATCCTTGATGCTGAGGAACAATATGGAATATTTTACTTTAAAATATATTTGGCTTCATGCAGACAGACTCAGAGCTTTTGTCTACGTCATGCGCTTAAAAAGAAATAATGGATAAAAAACACATAATGATTATAATGTACTGTTATCATAATATATAATAATAATGCAAGTAAACATTTAAAATGATGCAAACTTTTATTTCTCCTTACTGTTGTTTATTATTGTACTGTAATTGGACGGTAAATAATATAACACAAAAAAGAAAAAAACTCTCATTTTACTTGAATAAATATTTTACATTTTAACATGTATTTCTTTCCCAGTTGGGAAGATTGGGTTTGACTCTGTCTTTTGTTTGTTGCCGTCACGTGATCGCGGCATTCTCACTCGTTTTTCCGTGTTGATCGGCTCATATTGCCCATCCGATTTGAAGCTGAAATACTACCACAACAAATTGGCTTTATAATCATATGTTTTCTTCCTAATTTTTGTTATTTTGTGGAACTTCTCCATTGCGAGTGGCAAGGCTCTCTGTCTGTGCTTCCTGTGTGTGTGGTCTCGCTGAGTCGCTCTGTGCCCACCGAAACAAAAATTTGGAATGAATTAAAAGAGGGCTCACTGCGTTTGGTTAATTCTACTGTTAAATAAACACGCTCGGGTGTTGACAGCAATGCAGAGAGTGAAACCTCTCTCTCCCTGTTTGAGAGACAAACAAACACGATTCCCGACTCCTTGCTTGTAGCAGGAATTTGCCTTTTTGTGGTACCTGAGCTTGTGTGTTAGCTGATTTCATGAGACTTGATATACAGTCATTTTTCTTAGGGAATACACATTTGGCGCAGTAGGAGAGTGGCCGTGCGCAACCCGAGGGTCCCTGGTTCAAATCCCACCTAGTACCAACCTCGTCACGTCCGTTGTGTCCTGAGCAAGACACTTCACCCTTGCTCCTGATGGGTGCTGGTTGGCGCCTTGCATGGCAGCTCCCTCCATCAGTGTGTGAATGTGTGTGAATGTGGAAGTAGTGTCAAAGCGCTTTGAGTACCTTCAAGGTAGAAAAGCGCTATACAAGTACAACCCATTTATTTATACATATAATTATATAGAAAAAATGTATGAGTAGATTTTTGACAACGCTCCAACAATATTCCCCTAATAGTTCGGCAAGGATGACCTAAATGGCAAAAAGAAAGTGGGGTCGCCACCTTTAGGAGTTTGTTAATGCATGATGTCACCCAAAGCAGAGTTAGGCTGATTAATTAATGGACAGTCCGTCTTTCTGGGCCAGGGGTTGGCAACATACAAACCCTGTTTCCATATGATTTGGGAAATTGTGTTAGATGTAAATATAAACGGAATACAATGATGTGCAAATAATTTTCAACCCATATTCAGTTAAATATGCTACAAAGAAAACATACCTGATGTTCTAACTGATAAACATTTTTTTTTGTGCCAATAATAATAACGTTAGAATTTGATGCCAGCAACACGTGACAAAGAAGTTGGGAAAGGTGGCAATAAATACTGATAAAGTTGAGGAATGCTCATCAAACACTTATTTTGAACATCCCACAGGTGTGCAGACTAATTGGGAACAGGTGGGTGCCATGATTGGGTATAAAAACAGCTTCCCAAAAAATGCTCAGTCTTTCACAAGAAATGATGGGGCGAAGTACACCCCTTTGTCCACAACTGCGTGAACAAATAGTCAAACAGTTCAAGAACAACGTTTCTCAAAGTGCAATTGCAAGAAATTTAGGGATTTCAACATCTACGGTCCATAATATCATCAAAAGGTTCAGTGAATCTGGAGAAATCACTCCACGTAAGCGGCACGGCCTGGAAAAGTGGTCTGGCGAGTCCACATTTAAAACATTTTTTGGAAATATTCAACATCGTGTCATCCGGACCAAGGGGGAAGCGAACCCTCCAGATTGTTATCGACGCAAAGTTCAAAAGCCAGCATCTGTGATGGTTTGGGGGTGCATTAGTGCCCAAGGCATGGGTAACATACACATCTGTGAAGGCACCATTATGCTGAAAGGTACATACAGGTTTTGGAACAACATCTGCTGCCGCCTAAGCGCCGTCTTTTTCATGGACGCCCCTGCTTATTTCAGCAAGACAATGCCAAGCCACATTCAGCACGTGTTACAACAGCGTGGCTTTGTAAAAAAAAAGAGTGCAGGGATATTCCTGGCTCGCCTGCAGTCAAGACCTGTCTTTCATCGAAAATGTGTGGCGCATTATGAAGCGTAAAATACGACAGCGGAGACCCCGGACTGTTGAACGACTGAAGCTCTACATAAAAGAAGTATGGGAAATAATTCCACTTTCAAAGCTTCAACAATTAGTTTCCTCAGTTCCCAAACGTTTATTGAGTGTTGTTAAAATAAAAGTTGATGTAACACACTGGCGAACATGCCCTTTCCCAACTATTTTGGCACGTTGCAGCCATGAAATTCTAAGGTAATTATTATTTGCAAAAAAAAATAAAATAAAGTTTATGAGTTTGAACAGCAAATATCTTGTCTTTGTAGTGCTTTCAACTGAATATGGGTTGAAAAGGATTTGCAAACCATTGTATTCCGTTCATATTTACATCTAACACAACTCATATAGAAACGGGGTTTGTACTTGCCAACTTTGAGACCTCAGAATTCGGGAAATTAGGGTGGGGGGTTGAGGAAGGCGGGGTCGGGTGTGTGTGTGTGGGGGGGAGTATATTTACAGCATAAATTCACTGAAAGTCAAGTATTTCATATATATATATATATATATATATTTTTTTTTTTTTTCATATATATATAAATATATATACATATAAATAAATATATAAATATATATATATATAAATATATATCTATATATATATATATATATATATATATATATATATATATATATATATACATAAAGTAAATACGGAGCATAGGTATGGACAGCATCTGTGAAATGTAATTCGGAGGAAAGGAGTGAGTTTAGGTAAATATATATATACATATATATATATATATATATATATATATATATATATATATATATATATATATATATATATATATATATGTATATATATATATATATATATGTCTTGATTGGATTATCCAGAGAATAGTGCTCGATACCGTGGTAGAGCGCAATATGTAGGTGTGGGAAAAAATCACAAGACTACTTCATCTCTGAGATGAAGTAGTCTTGTGATTTTTTCCCACACCTACATATATATATATATATAAAAATATATATATGAGTGTGAATGTTGTCTGTCTATCTGTGTCGGCCCTGCGATGAGGTGGCGACTTGTCCAGGGTTTACCCCGCTTTCCGCCCGATTGTAGCTGAGATAGGCGCCAGCGCCCCCCGCGACCCCAAAAGGGAATAAGCGGTAGAAAATGGATGGATGGATGGATATATATATATATATATATATATATATATATATATATATATATATATATATATATATATATATAAAAATATATATATATATATATATATATATATATATATTTATATATATATAAATATATATATATATATATACATATATACATAAAGTAAATACGGAGCATAGGTATGGACAGCATCTGTGAAATTTAATTCGCAGGAAAGGAGTGAGTTTAGGGTTGAATTGTCCATTCTCGTTTCATTCTCTGTCTTTATCTTTCTAACCATGCTCAACACCCTCTTTGATGACTTGCAATTGTACTTCTTCTTCTTACTTATCGTCGTCATGACTGTCTCTTCTTTGTTCTTCTACTTTGTCTCCTTCATCTTGTGTGTGCAGTTGTGTACTCTCCAAAAGCCGTAGATGTTATAACGTGACTGGGCCGGCACACTGTCTATATGGAGAAAAAGGGGACGTGACGAAAGGCTGTCATCACTCAGGTCTGCATTGACCTGGAAGGGGCGTGCCTTGTTGTCCGGCTGGAAATCGGGAGGAATTCGTGAGAATGGTTGTCCAGGGAGATTTTCGGAAGAGGCACTGAAATTCGGGAGTGCCCCGGAAAATTCGGGAGGGTTGGCATGTATGGTTGACAACCCAAAAGGTTGGAACGAGCCATATTGGACCAAACATATGAAAAACTAATCTCTATGGAGCCGCAAAAAGTTAAAAGCCTTATATGTAATAATGAAGGCAACACATGATGTAAGTTGTTTATATTAGCCTACTATCAAAATGACTTTAAAAGTCATTTTGATATCATGCACTGAACACTGACGGTTCCGTTCAAGGACCGCCGGAATTAATAGAATAAATCGGTGTTCACCAAATACTCTAATCAATAAAGGATGAACACAAACATCTAACAATTAGGGAGGTTTGTGTCCTGTTTGCCCTCCTACAGAAACCATATTCAAACAAAACATAAATTGTTTTCCCCCTTCTTTTTCCATTCTCATACAGTTTTGAAAAAGCTCCAGGGAGTCGTGTGTTGTTGACCCCTCGGTCGAGGCGTTTCTATCACCACTTTAATAGACTCTGGTGTGGCAGCTGTGAATGCAGAGCCACTTAATCTCCAATGGCCGTCTTTGCCGTCACTCCACATCCATCTTTGTTATGAGGGGAGAACCTGTTTGAAAGAAAATTAATTCATTTCCCAGGCCGCACCGGGCCCAATCATGCCCCGCGTCCTCTTCATGATAAGAAAATGTAAGCACATCATTCACTGTCATGCGTCCAACTCATCCGAGCTCATCCCGCATTTTAGGGGCATTGTTGCCCCCCCCAGGAGATATCTCCATAAAATATGCTAATGAAATTAAAAAAGGAAGTGCAAGGGTTGATGCGGCCTGGCGCAGAATCTCTAATGACTCCCTGCCATCCCTGGAAAGAGGTTGATTAATTTAGGGAATGTCGGCCGCAGTGGAGAGTGATTAATTCCTCTCGGATTCAGCCATTTAAAAGAACATGACAGGGTGGGGGGCGAGAGGAAGCGGCCCCAAACATGTACACACCATGAATAGGTTGGATGGCTTTAATAGGCGACCCGAGGAGCATGCAGGCACCGCAACATTGTGTGAATGCTTTGTTCAAGTAATAGTGCTTTTTAACAGGGAGGCAGAAATAATAAGCTCCCCTGTTGATGAGTGTGTGTGGGGAGGGGGGTCATAAAACCATCTCTTGTAAATAGGCTGAGGAACTTGGAACAGTTGATTGCTTGTTTGTTTGATGCATCATGAGCCTGACAAAAGACACACAAAAAGGGAAACAAGCAGACTATTTAAGAATTGCTGATGAGCTGCACTTGAAACGATTTTAAAGACTTCATAAAGACTCGCATTTTTCTTTTTTCAGAGGGATGTGAAGATCACCGGAGAAGGACGGCAAGTTCTTTGGCTGCGCCTCGCTGACACGCAGTCCCTGGAGGTTCGTCAGAGCGTGGTCTCCCCCGTGAGGGATGGGAACGTGCTCGTGCAAGAGATGGACTCGTTGCAGCTTGGCTAAAGGTCACAGTCCTCTTAAGGTCATGTCATGGCCCGTGGCTCTCGGGCTATTGACTCTCATCTCCGCGAATCAAAGGACGGCCGCCGGGCAGATTACGAACAGCTTCCAGTCGGAGCAGAGGGACTGGCCGCTGAACCATCTCACCGTGCACCAGTCCACTGGGGCGCTTTACGTGGGTGCCATAAACAGGATATACATGCTGTCCCCGAACCTCACACTTCTGGTATCCCATGACACGGGGCCCGAGTATGACAACAGAGCGTGCTACCCTCCCCTGATCGTGCAGCCCTGCTCGGAGCCCTTGGCCTCCACAGACAACATAAACAAGCTGCTGCTCATCGAGTACTCCCACAACCGCCTCCTGGCATGTGGCAGCCTCTACCAGGGCGTCTGCAAGCTCATGAGGCTGGACGACTTGTTCATCCTCGGGGAGCCCACTCACAAAAAAGAACATTACCTGTCCAGCGATACCCTGACAGGGACAATGTACGGGGTGGTGGTGCCCTCCCTGGGTCAAGACGCCACCCTGTACATCGGGACTGCAGTCGGCGGCAAGCAGGACTACTTCCCAACTATCTCCAGCCGCAAGTTGCCTCGTGACCCGGAATCTTCTGCTATGCTGGACTATGAACTTCACACAGACTTTGTCTCGTCGCTCATAAAAATCCCATCAGACACCCTGGCTCTTGTCCCGCACTTTGACATCTACTACATCTACGGCTTCGCTAGCGGCAACTTTGTCTACTTCATGACCGTCCAGCCAGAGACACCGGAGCACGGGATGCCGGCCGGGGGATCCCCTGGTGATCTCTTCTACACATCCCGAATCATCCGCCTCTGCAAAGGTGACAAGAAGTTCCACTCCTACGTGTCACTTCCGGTGGGCTGCATCCACCGAGGCGAGGAGTACCGTCTGCTGCAGGCCGCCTACCTGTCCAAGGCCGGCAGGGTTCTGGCAAAAGAGCTCAACATCAGCGCCCAGGATGACGTGCTTTATGCGGTGTTCTCCAAAGGCCAGAAGCAGTATCACGACCCTTCCGATCACTCAGCCCTCTGTGTCTTCACCATCCAAGACATCAACATGCGCATCAAGGAGAGGCTGCAGTCCTGCTACCAAGGGGAAGGACACTTGGAGCTGCACTGGCTGCTGGGAAAGGATGTGCAGTGCACCAAGGCGGTAGGTGGACTGTTTCATTCATCCTATTGCTTGTATTCCGTCACGTGACGTCTTCCGGGAAGTTAAAAGTAGCAGTGATGGTCAACCAAGCCAAGATGGCTGTTGTAAAGCAAGCAGCGTGCGGGCTATCTGAGTACAAAAGAGGCTTAAATATGTTTGTAAATTCTTGCAAAACGCATATACAAGCAAAAAATCTAACTATGCAATGGAATAGATCATATACCTTTTCATAAAAAGATTAGTCGAGTGATATTAAGGATTATTTGTCCGTTGAGTTCCAAGATATATTGAACTATTGTGCTCCAGACATCATTCTATACGACAAAACTGATGAACCTTGTAAAAGCATGGAGGTCTAAAACTTCTTTTTGTGAGACTGAGTCAAAGATATTGGTATCAAGACTCTTTTATGGATACATATGCATCGTTTTTGCTTGGGTAAGGTTGTATTTCATGATTTAACTTCACGTCTACTGCATGTTTGTTGCTGTTGTTGCACGCGTCGTTTTCGAATAGCGTGTTTTTCCTGTCTTTATCAGAATACAACAATAGATGTCAACATTGTGTATGTGATAAACAATTTTATGTATGATTGTTTATCAAAATATAACGATAAATGTCAACATTGTGTACGTGCTGAAATATTAATTTATGATTGTTTATCAATCCATCCATCCATCCGTTTTTGTTTATCAAAATATAACTCTAGATGTCAAAATTGTGTATGCGCTGAAAGATTCATTAATGATTGTTGTCTTTGGTAAAAACTTAACTTATTTATTTAACTCTTTTAAGTTTTGCTCACATTTGCTTTCTTTTATTTAGACTTGCTGAGTTGGTGCATTTCGAAATACCAGTAGAAAAGTGTTTAAGAAATACAAATAATATCAATGAACAAGCGGTAGAAAATGGATGGATGGATCAAGATAATACTTGGGAAATAATAAATGGTAAAAGTATATCAAACAAACCTTTCACAAATTGATCACTGCAAACTCGTGCATTCTTCAACTCTGCTTCCTTGGACTGGAGTGTGAGGTACTTTTGTGGTCGTCTTTCGTAAAATCTCGAAGAACTCTGATGAAACATGTATCCTTTTCAAACATAGGGCATAGGACATTTGTTCTTTGAGAAAAGGCTAAATGGTGCCAAGAACCAATTGAGAACAGCGCTAGTTTGACCACCACGGATATTAAATGAGCCGGATGTGACATCAGTAGAATCCAAGCAATTGCTAAAGCTACCATGCTGGTGAGGCATGTACAGATGGTTAACTCTTTGATTAACAGTGATTGTAAACACTTTACAGCCAAGTCTGATTTTGGAGATGAGAGCGACAGAGAGAGACAGAGAGAGAGAGGGACCGAGAGAGAGAAAGAGAGAGAGAGAGAGAGAGAGAGAGAGAGAGAGAGAGAGAGAGAGAGAGCCAGCCCACAGAGTTAATCGCACTCAGCAAGACACTTTGATTTCATTCAGGGGTTTGGCCGCCAACGCCCACCTTTCTCTAATCCCCTTCCACTCCCCTCATCCCCGTCCCTCCACTCGTGTCCCTGTCAGCGCCGCTGTAACCCTCCGAGGATCGCTCTTCATCTTGAGAAAAAAAGGGCTTTCTTGTACACGTCCGTGACTACGCCTTCATAAAAGCTACAATCATGCATAATGAGCCTCTCACAGGGACGCACCGAAAGCAATGATGAAAACAATCATATCCATTACTGCTTTGCTTCCCAGCATGCACTTTGATTCTACTATGCTATCAAACAAATAGGACGCTACTAAAATGAGAGCAGCTGAGGCAGACTCAACACATAATGGCGCAATAATTAATCTGGCTGTGAAGTTAACCTAGGGGACTAAATTGCTCAGTACTGATAACGTATCACCACATCGCTGTGTTTCTCAGTAAAAGGGAAACAATCTTGTCTCGTTGCACGGTTCATTAAATGTCTTTTTTGAGGCTGATATCAGACATTTTTCCTACCTGAGTTGAAACACGGCTATTTCAGATTAGCGCTCTTGTTTACAAAAACTAATCCGCCCACACGTGTGAAGTCTGAGATTTTACAAGATAAAAGCTCATTTCAAACCGCAGAGTAGGATTGTCCCAGTACCAAAATGTGTTATTTTCAAAATAAAGGGACAATTTATTTTTGCAATCAAAGAAGGCTTTTGGAATTAAGTGAAATGGTAAACATACTAGACAGTTTGTCTTTTAGTAAACAAACAAAGGCTCCTAATTACAGTATTTTTCGGAGTATAAGTGGCTCCGGAGTATAAGTCGCACTTGCAGAAAATGCATAATATAGAATGAAAAAAAAACATATCTAAGTCGCACTGGAGTATAAGTAGCATTTTTTGGGGAAATTTATTTGATAAAACCCAACACCAAGAATAGACATTTCAAAGGGAATTTAAAATAAATAAAGAATAGTGAACAACAGGCTGAATAAGTGAACGTTATATGACGCATAAATAACCAACTGAGAACGTGCCTGGTATGTTAATGTAACATATTATGGTAAGAGTCATTCAAATAACTATAAAATATAGAACGTGCTGTACGTTTACCAAACAATCCCATGACATCTTATACGTCTAGTCTCTTACGTGAATGAGCTAAATAATATTATTTGATATTTTACGGTAATGTGTTAATAGTTTCACACATACAGTAAGTCGCTCCTGAGTACAAGTCGCACCCCTGGCCAAACTATGAAAAAAACTGTGACTTATAGTCCGAAAAATACGGTATTTGCTGGCGTACCATTCTATTATTTTGTCCACTAAATTGGCCCTAGTTTGTGAATGGGAGTCTGAATGTTGCTTGTCTATCTGCGTTGGCCCTGTGATGAGGTGGCGACTTGTCAAGGGTGGACACCGCCTTTTGCCCGAATGGAGCTGAGATAGGCTCCAGCACCCCCCGCCACTCCAAAAGAGACAAGTGGTAGAAAATGGATGGATGGATGATGATGGATTATTAATCTACTTGTTCATGTAATGTTTAATATCTGATTACTTTCTGTTTTAACATGTTCTATCTATACTTCTGTTCAAATGTAATAATCATTATTCTTCTGTTGTTTGATACTTACATTAGTTTTGGCTGATACTACAAATTTGGGTATCAGTCCAATACCAAGTAGTTACAGGATCATATATTGGTCATAATTAAAGTGCTCCTGTGTCCAGGGACATACTTCATGGGTTTATAAACAATAAACAAGACGTTTGACGAATTTACTGAAGAATTTGTGAAACTAAAACAATACAAAAAGAATGTCAACTAACACCGACACTCATAAACATGTTAGCATATTAGCTACCCTAACAACGTTAGCCTGATTACATTACGATGGCACGTACAAATATGCATTAAAACACTCCTACATACATCACACATGAGACGGTATAGTAAGTAAGAATTGTTTTACTTATATTGTAAAACTTACAAACGTTGCTTGGCATGAAGAATGAAGAATCCTTTCAAGCAGAAACGCTATGGACGAATGGTACACAATACGGGATCGACTTCCGATTCAAGGCGCGAAACAGGACTTACATTTTCAACCAGCAGCAACTGCTTTAACATATTCTATCCATACTCCTGTTCAAATTTAATAAGCACTTATTCTTTTGTTGTTTGATACGTTACATAAGTTTTGGCTGATACTACAAATTTGGGTATCAGTCCAATAGTTACAGGATCATACATTGGTCATAATTGAAATTCTCCTGTGTCCAGGGACGTTTTTCATGGGTTTATGAACAATAAAAAAGGCAAAATATTTTGTGATAATAAAAAATATCGACATAATCATTGAAGTATCGGCTATGTACGGCTCTTGTATCGTGGCGAAGTTGGGAGAGTGGCCGTGCCAGCACTCTGAGGGTTCCTGGTTCAATCCCCACCTCCTACCATCCTAGTCACGTCCGTTGTGTCCTTGAACAAGGCACTTCACCCTTGCTCCTGATGGGACCTGGTTAGCGCCTTGCATGGCAGCTCCCGTCATCAGTGTGTGAATGTGTGTGTGAATGGGTGAATGTGGAAATAGTGTTTAAGCGCTTTGAGTTCCTTAAAAAAAGGTAGAACAGCGCTATACCCATTTACCATTACAATAGATGTCTGTGTAGAGCCACCCATGGCATTTGTTTACAGTCCTTAGAGTTAGCTTGCTGTTAGGGGTTAGCTATTGTATCCTACAGTGTGTAGTCAAGGTATTTAGCTATTCCTCGGCCAGCGTGGATAATACTTGTAAGAAACTTACTTTATTTGGATTAGTGATCCCACTTCCAAAGACATACAGCTGGGGATAGGTTGATTGGCAACATTAAATTGGCCCTAGTGTGTGAATGTGAGTGTGAATGTTGTCCGGGGTGTACTCCGCCTTCTGCCCGGTTGTAGCTGAGATGGGCAACAGCACCCCCCGCGACCCCAAAGGGAATAAGCGGTAGAAAATGGATGGATGGATTAGTGATTCAGAAGTAGCTGAAACACTGCTGACTGAAGATGGATGTAAGCTGCTAGCGAGCTGACAAGAGCAAGAGCAAGACCTCTTGCAGAGCGGCGCGTCAATGGTTATAGCTTCAACTTCAAAACACTATTCGAGCCAGACCCTCCAATTTTTAGAAGAAATAACTATTTTGACATATATTAGCCGCACCAGACCATAAGCCGCAGATATATACTGGTACAATATATTTTTGTAAATGTTTATTTACAAACCTTAATTGTTCCTAAACGGTAACAGATTATCAATATGAAGTGAATTATATTTATACAGCGCTTTTTTCTCGTGGCTCAAAGCGCTTTTACATAGTGAAACCCAATATCTAAGTTACATTTTTAAACCAGTGTGGGTGGCACTGGGAGCAGGTGGGTAAAGTGTCTTGCCCAAGGACACAACGGCAGTGACTAGGATAGCTGAAGCGAGGATCAAACCTGGAACCCTCATGTTGCTGGCATAGCCACACTATTGACCGAGCTATACCGCCCCACAATCAAAATAAAACTTCCGTATTTTCTGAAAGAGAGAATGCACGGGTTTAAAGGCCGAACCCACTAAATTTTAGAGGACTCAATTACTTTTCCATATATTTTCTAAATGTTTATTTACAAACCTTAATTGTTTCTAAACGGTAACAGATTATCAATGTGAAGTGAAGTGAATCATATTTATGTAGCGCTTTTCTCTCGTGGCTCAAAGCGCTTTATTGTGAAACCCAATATCTAAGTTACATTTTTAAACCAGTGTGGGTGGCACTGGGAGCAGGTGGGTAAAGTGTCTTATCCAAGGACACAACAGCAGCGACTAGGATGGCTGAAGCGAGGATCAAACCTGGAACCCTCAAGTTGCTGGCATAGCCACACTACTGACCGAGCTATACCGCCCCACAATCAAAATAAAACTCTGTATTTTCCGGAAGAGAGAATGCACGGGTTTAAAGGCCGAACCCACTAAATTTTAAAGGAACCAATTCCTTTTCCATATATTTTGTAAATGTTTATTTACGTACTTTAATTGTTGCTTAACTGTGTCAGTAACTCGGCAGTAAAACGGTTGATCAAACAAAACAGTCATTGTCATGGACCCACCTTTTGCCGAAACTAACTTTATGGTTAGTTTTTAAGCTGAAATGCATCCATTGTCCCTTGTTACACATGCTTACACGAGCCTAATTCAAAGTAGGACATATTCTTGGGAGCAAATAAGGGATTGACTTAGGACTGGGTGATATGGCCTTATATTAATATCTCGATATGTTTAAGCCAAGGCTTCACGGTGGCAGAGGGGTTAGTGCGTCTGCCTCACAATACGAAGGTCCTGCAGTCCTGGGTTCAAATCCAGGCTCGGGATCTTTCTGTGTGGAGTTTGCATGTTCTCCCCGTGAATGCGTGGGTTCCCTCCGGGTACTCCGGCTTCCTCCCACTTCCAAAGACATGCACCTGGGGATAGGTTGATTGGCAACACTAAATTGGCCCTAGTGTGTGAATGTTGTCTGTCTATCTGTGTTGGCCCTGCGATGAGGTGGCGACTTGTCCAGCGTGTACCCCGCCTTCCGCCCGATTGTAGCTGAGATAGGCGCCAGCGCCCCCCGCGACCCCAAAAGGGAATAAGCGGTAGAAAATGGATGGATGGATGGATGTTTAAGCCATGTCACGGTACACGAAATATATCTTGATATTTTGCCTTAGCCTTGACTTAACATTTGATGCATATAATCACATCAGTATGATGATTCTATGTGTCTAAATTAGAATATAATTTTTTCATACTGCATTAATATATGCTCATTTTAAACTTTCATGCAGAGAGGGAAATCACAACTAAGTCAATTGACCACAACTGTATTTATTATACAGTTATTAAGCAGTGGCACAAACATTCATGTCATTTCCAAAACAGAAAGTGCAAGATTGTTAGAGACATTTTAAAATAAGTTATTGGTGCCCTTTTATGCATGATGTCACTAAGATGACTTATCAAAACAACACTAAATTAAAGTGCACTTCTTGTACAGAACGCCACTACAATAGTTTAAAACAAATAAAGTGCACTTTTGTGCATTATGTCACACAAGATATTTCAATAACTGTCAAATTAAAATGAGCTGCATAATAGGAAATCAAATAGTGTATGTCTTTCGCTATGTGGTAGGTTACTGTCATTGTCATCTTCTGTTGTTGACTATTTATTTCATACGGTGTTGATGTGGAAATAGTTGCTTGGGCATTTTGTGGGCATGGCACCGAACGGAGATGTTGACATGCAGAGTTTCAAACACTCTTCATTCTCAAGCGGATGACTTTTCAAATGATGCTACACATTAGCAGTGCTGCTACTTTTTGTTGCAACGATTTTGCCGCATACTTTTTCAACATCTTCCCGCTTAAAGCCAAACCTCCGCCACCTGATGTTTTTCTTGGGAGTTAATTCTTCCTTCATTTGTTACCAGATTTGCACTTTCTGTCTCTCGTATTATTAACCGCACCACTCCGCTAGCATCACAGCTAACGTTACCTTTGTGCTCCGCGAGGGCATATAAATAGTACTTTATGACGTTGCACGCGCGACAGTATGTGAAGTATTTAAGAAAGTGCGCTGATTTTATGTCTCTGTGAGAAGGAGAGACAAGAAAGAGTGGTAAATCCATGCAGTGTAATGCCCGCAGCTAAAGGCAAATGGTTAGGGTTAGGGTTAACCCTAACCCTAACGTATACTTGAATATCACGATACAGTCATTTTCTATATCGCACATAGACAAACCCGCAATATATCAAGTATATTCGATATATCGCCCAACCCTAGATTGAATCTACATTTTTCTGACATATGACTAGCTAGCTAGGTTCAGTCCGGTCCGGTATGTACGCATCAGAGGTAAAATGGCCGCTTAGCACACAGCGCTCTTTGATGTCTTATCAAACGCCGGCATCTTTGGCACGCCGCTTGTCTTTGTGATGGTGCATCAAGTAATCACAGGAACAGGTGCAAAGTACACGGCGCCTCGTGTGCTTCGCCATCAGCGCAAATTTGCGGCCGGCTCGGTGGACAAACACAACAGCCGGGGAGCGTTTGAAGTTTGCATTTTTAACCCGGCGAATGTTGCAAAAGAGCATTCACACGTGTCACAAGTGATTTTTCTCTCCTTTTCTGGCATACAATTAGGCTCTTCCCTCCGTGTCATTGCCTCCACCTTCCTCGCTCATATCTGTCATCCCCAATCCTCCATCCTTTCACTCTCGCCCCTCTTCTCTTATCTTCCTCACGCACTAAAAAGTCGCTGTTTTAATTATTTCACAACCATTCCCTCTCTCTCTCGCAGCCTGTCCCTATTGACGAGCACTTCTGCGGCCTGGACATCAACCAACCGCTGGGGGGTTCTCAGCTGGTGGCGGGCCGCACCATCTACACGGAGAGCCGAGATCGACTAACTTCGGTAATTTCCTACAGCTACAACGGACACAGCGTGGTCTTCATGGGCACTAAGAACGGGAGGCTGAAGAAGGTGAGGACTATGTTCAACATCATATGCTAACATGCTGCGAGGTAAAATAATCACAAAGACACAATGCGCAGAATTTACTGAGGAATTTGTGAAACTGAAACAACACAAAAAGAATATCTACTAACACGGATTATAGCTGAGGTAGGCACCTGCGCCCCCCGCGACCCCAAAAGGGAATAAGCGGTAGAAAATGGATGAATGGATGGACAGACACTCGTAAAGGTGTTAGCATATTAGTTACTCTAACGAAGCTAGCTTGATTGCATTACGATAGCACGTATGCATAAAACCACTCTACATACATCACACATTGGACGCCTCAGTAAGTAAGAAATGTTTTAGTCATATTGTAAAACTTACAAACGTTGCTTGGCGTGATGAATGAAGAACCCTTTCGAGCAGAAACACTGCAGAAGAATGGAACACAAAACGGGATCCACTTCCGGTTGAAAGCGAAAAACAAGAAGTACATTTTTAAACAGAAGCACCTGCAGGGAGAGAACTCGTCCAAAAGTGCCGTAGCACAACTAATAACACACCTTTTCAGTGTCTCTGTCGGCGTTTTACGAAAACTATTTTTTTAACACAAAACATTGTGGCCGTTAGCGAAAAAAAATCCATAAATTAGCCGCACCGTTTTACAAAACCCAAAACCAGTGAAGTTGGCACATTGTTTAATTTGTAAATAAAAACAGAATACAATGATTTGCAAATCCTTTAAAACTTATATTCAATTTAATAAACTGCAAAGACAAGATAGTTATTGTTTGAACTGAGAAACTTTTTTTTTTTTCTTTTTTTGCAAATAATCATTAATTTAGAATTTAATGGCCGCAACACATTGCAAAAAAGTTGGCACAGGGACATTTTTACCACTGTGTTGCATGGTCTTTCTTTTTAACAACACTCAGTAAACGTTTGGGAACTGAGGAGACCATTTTTTTAAGCTTTACAGGTGGAATTCTTTCAAATTCTTGCTTGATGAATAGCTTAAGTTGGTTTGGCATTGTCTTGCTGAAATAAGCATGACATGTTGCTTGGATTGCAACATATATTGCTCCAAAACCTGTATGTACCTTTCAGCATTAATGGTTTCTTCACATATGTGTAAGTTACCCATGCCTTGGGCACTAATACACCCCCATACCATCACAGATGCTGGCTTTTGAACTTTTTGCCTATAACAGTCCGGATGGTTTTTTTCCTCTTTGGTCCGGGGGACACGACGTCCACAGTTTCCAAAAACAATTTGAAACGTGGACTTGTGAGACCACAGAATTCTTCTCTACTTTGCATCAGTCTGAAGCAAAGGCGGTGGCGTTTTTGGGTGTTTTTGATAAATGGTTTTTGCTTTGCATAGTTGAGTTTTATCTTGCATTAACAGATGTAGCGACAAAGTATAGTTATTGACAGTAGTTTTCTGAAGTGATCCTGAGCCCATATCGTGATATCTTTTACACACTGATGTCGCTTTTTTATGTTACCCATCTGTTCCCAATTAGCATGTTCACCTGTGGCATGTTCCAAATAAGTGTTTGATGAGCATTCCTCAATGATCTCAGTCTTTTTTGCCACTTTTGCCAGCTTTATTTAAACATGTTGCAGGCATCAAATTCCAAAATGAGTTAATATTTGCAAAAAATAACAAACTTTTCCAGTTTGAACGTTAAGTATCTTTTATTTGCAGTCTATTCAATTGAATATAGGTAAAACAGGATTTGAAAATCATTGTTTTCTGTTTTTATTTACCATTTACCCAACGTGCCAACTTCAATGGTTTTGGGTTTTGTAGAAGCTAAGGACAAAAGTAGCGGTTATAGTCAGGCAAATAGTCAGGCAAATAGTCAGCTGTCTTGGTTTCTTTGTTGGGTCTGCTTCTGTCTCTGGCCATGCTCCCTCCTCCCCAGCGGACGATGGCGTGGAACACCGCAGAGGCCACCACAGTGGACATGTTTCTTTTACTTTTTATTCATAGCTGTATGTAGAAGTGTCTGCTTGTATCTGCTGCTTTAATGTCTTTAATGTCCTCTGTGTTCTTTGATGTTTGATGTTTCCCTCTTACGCACATGGAAGAGGGATGTGTACTATGGCTATGAGTTGTTGTTGGTTTTTTTTTTTTTTTTTTTTTTTCCCTTGGCCTCAGTCTGCACCCCCTCTCCAAGGCCCAGGCTAAGACCTATTTTTTTATTTCATTTTAATCTTCTATCCCCCCCCCCCCCCCTTGTTTACCTGTATTTAATCTTTTTTTGTAAGGGGCGCTGGAAGCCGGCAGACCCGTCAGCGATCCTGTTCTGTCTCCCTGTAATGTTTGTCTGATCTTGAATGGGATTGTGCTGAAAATTGTAATTTTCCTGAAGGAACTCTCCTGACGGAATGAATAAAGTACTATCTAATCTAATCTAAATACAGTACATAATTAATGTTTATTTTTGTTAGTTTTAGGGATGAATCACAAGTTAATTTGTTTTTTGGCAGCCCTAATATGTACTATAAAAGCAATTTATTTTGGTCGGATTGCACAATTTCCACTGTAATCCATATAGAATAATGATGCTTTTGTTTCACCATGTTTTTCACTAAATATGGTATGGATTGACTTGATCATTTGATAAACCTTGTATTTATTCGGTAAACATTATATTTTTCATTGCTAAAACAATAATTTCAAACCGTTTTTAAAGTCTCACCAACGCAGCATGTTGGTGTAACCAAAAGGATCTTTAATTCATTAAAACAATCATCCTCACTATTAATGATCTCGTTAGCATAACTGTTAATGTTTAATATATCATGGGGGATTAAAGTGACATTATTCAGCGGATTATCATTGTGTGTGTGTGTGTGTGTGTGTGTGTGTGTGTGTGTGTGTGTGTTAGCTTTTAGCATAGCAACGACACAAGCCAACACTGAGGGACATAATCTCCTAACGAGCTGCGTGTAACGAGACTTTAAGCAGCCACTCGCTTGACAGAGTCACACAGTGGATCTTGTTTTTGATTCGACTGGAGAATTACAAAGCGCTTAAAAGACCGCCACTCGAGCATTCCTGCGTACACTTGACAGAATTCTCACCACGCTCATTGCGAGTGTGTACAATAATGTATGTCATGGGTTCCAGAACACTCATTTGAGACTCAAAGTCTGAAATTGGGCGCCCATAAAGTTGAACAATTAAGAGTGCACAATGAAATTGTGTGTGTGTGTGTGTGTGTGTTTGTGTGTGTGTGTTAGTGTGTGTGTGCCATATGTAGCTGTGAAAAACAATTACAACACTATTTTTTAAAATTTACTTTTTTAAAACACAAATGATCACATGCTCTTTATTGTTTAGTTGAATTTTCTTACATTTTGAGCCAGTGACATACACTTTCTTTAATATTTTTTTCTGTTCTAATTACGTAACTGCATTTTTTAAAGCAGGGGTCCCCAAACCTATGGCCCACGTGCAGGATCCACACATTGACCCGTAGGAAGTCCCAAACTAAATAAAAACTAAAAACTAAGACAACTAGGGATGTATCCTATACTATCCTATAATATGTCTTCTGTATGTATGTATGTATGTATGTATATATATGTATGTATGTATTTATATATATTAATGGGTTGTACTTGTATAGCGCTTTTCTACCTTCAAGGTACTCAAAGCGCTTTGACACTACTTCCACATTTACCCATTCACACACACATTCACACACTGATGGAGGGAGCTGCCATGCAAGGCGCTAACCAGCACCCATCAGGAGCAAGGGTGAAGTGTCTTGCTCAGGACACAACAGACGTGACGAGGTTGGTACTAGGTGGGGATTGAACCAGGGACCCTCGGGTTGCGCACGGAATGGCCGGAATATATATATATATATATATATATATATATATATATATATATATATATATATATATATATATATATATATATATATATATATATATGTGTGTGTGTGTGTGTGTGTGTGTGTGTGTGTGTGTACGTGCGTGTATGTGTGTGTGTGTGTGCATGTGTGTGTGTGTGTGTGTGTGTATGTATTAGGGTTGTCCGGATCCGATATTTGGATCGAATCGGCTGCCGATATTTGCCCAAAAATGCGTATCGGTAAGGCATGGGAAAATGCCGATCCAGATCCAGTTTTAAAAAAAAATTGTCCGTGTTTTCCAACGCACCGATTTAAATAATACATTTCACTCTTCTGCTGCTCCCTATACTTCGTTCCGCATTTTCCAGCACACCTTCAACACATCCACAGACTATGTTCTAACCGTTAAGACGGCCGTGTGAATTAAAAGTAACTTTAAAAATGTCAGCTGTGTGGGATTATTTTACCCTACAAAACAAAAAAATACGAAGAGGTGGAGTGCAAAACATGACACAATAAAGTCAAGCATGGTGGTAAAGTTGTAAGACATTTTAATGACTCGAGAGTGAGGGGCTTTTTAGCACTCATCATTGATGAAGACAGGAGCAGGCTGACACCTGAGCATCTTAAAGTGCTCGTCTTTGTTAGAAAGAATCTCCCCATTATGCTTGGACTTCAATTGTTTGGCCCCCCTGATGGGGGCAAACAATTGAAAGGAGTGTGTCGATAGTTTTCAACCCATATTCAATTGACAAAGACAACATATTTGATGTTCAAACTCCTAAACTTTTTTTTTTGGCAAATAATTAACTTAGAATTTATGGCTGAAACACGTGCAAAAGTAGTTGGGAAAAGGCATGTTCAATACTGTGTTTGCTTGATTGATTGATAGATACTTTTATTAGTAGATTGCACAGTCCAGTACATATTCCGTACAATTGACCACTAAATGGTAACACCCGAATAAGTTTTTCAACTTGTTTAAGTCGGGGTCCACGTTAATCAGTTCATGGTTACATCACCTTTTCTTTTAACAACACTCAATAAACGTTTGGGAACCGAGGATACTATTTGTTGAAGCTTTGATAGTGGAATTATTTCCCATTCTTGTTTTATGTAGAGCTTCAGGCGTTCAACAGCCCGGCTTCATAATGCGCCACACATTTTCGATGGGAGACAGGTCTGGACTGAAGGCGTGCCAGGAAAGTACCTGCACTCGTTTTTTACGAAGCCACGCTGTTGTAACACGTGCTGAATTTGGCTTGGCATTGTCTTGCTGAAAAAAGCAGGGGCGTCCATGAAAAAGACGGGGCTTAGATGGCAGCATATGTTGTTCCAAAACCTGTAGGTACCTTTCAGCATTAATGGTGCCTTCACAGATGTGTAAGTTACCCATGCCTTGGGCACTAATGCACCCCCATACAATCATAGATGCTGGCTTTTGAACTTTGCGTCGATAACAGTCTGGATGGTCTGCTTCCCCTTTGGTCTGGATGACACAATGCCGAATATTTCCGAAAGCAATTTGAAATGTGAACTCATCAGACCACAGAACACTTTTCCACTTTACATCAGTCCATCTTATATGATCTCTGGGCCAGAGAAGCCGGTGGCATTTCTAGATGTTGTTGATAAATGGCTATCACTTTGCATAGTAGAGCTTTAACTTGCCTTTATAAATGTAGCGAAAAACTGTATTTATTGACATTGTGTTCCTGAGCCCATGTGGTGATATCCTTTAGAGAATGATGTTGGTTTTTGATACAGTGCCGTCTGAGGGATCAAAGGTCATGGTAATTCAATGTTGGTTTCCGGCCATGCAGCTTACGTGGAGTGATTTCTCCAGATTCTCTGAACCTTTTGATGATATTTTAGACCGTAGATGTTGAAATCCCTAAATTTCTTACAATTGCACTTTGAGAAAAGTTGTTCTTAAACTGTTTGACTATTTGCTCACGCAGTTGTGGGTTTACCTTGCCCCAATCCTTTCTTGTTAAAAACTGAGCATTTTTGGGAAACTGATTTTGTACTCAATCATGGCACCCTCCTGTCCCCAATTAGCCTGCACACCTGTGGGATGTCCCAAATAAGTGTTTGATGAGCATTCCTCAACTTGATCAGTATTTATTTCCACCTTTCCCAACTTTTTTGTCGCATGTTGCTGGCATCAAATTCTAAAGTTAATAATTTTTGCAAAAAAAAAATGTTTATCAGTTTGAACATCAAATATGTTGTCTTTGTAGCATATTCAACTGAATATAGGTTGAAAATGGTTTGCAAATCATTGTATTCCATTTATATTTACATATAACACAATTTTCCAACTCACGTGGAAACGGGGTTTGTATATATATGTATATATATCATGATTTGTATATATGTATGTATATAAACATAAATATGTGTGTACGTGTATATATATATATATATATATATATATTTATATATTTATATATACATACATATATACTGTATATATATATATATATATATATATAGATACATACTCATTCATTTGTATATATATATATAAGTATACATATATATATATATATATATATATATATATATATATATATATACACTTATATATATGTATATAAAACATATGCTTATATATATATATATATATATATATATATATATATATATATATATGTTTATATATATATATGTTTATATATATACATATGTGTGAGTATTTATATATATTTATATACATATGTATATATATATATGTATATATATATGTATATATATATATATATATATATATATATATATATATATATATATATATATATATATATATATATATATATATATATATATATATATATATATATATATATATATATATATATATGTACTCCACACGTTAGGCCATTCTAAAACCTTAATTATATCCTGATTTACCTGATTTAGCCATTCCTTTACCACTTTTGATGCGTGTTTGGGTTCATTGTCCTGTTGGAACACCCAACTGCGCCCAAGACCCAACTTCCGGGCTGATGATTTTACGTATTCCTGAAGAACGTGAAGGTAATCCTCCTTTTTTATTGTCCCATTTTTGCTCTGTAAAGCACATATATATATATATATATATATATATATATATATATATATATATATATATATATATATATATATATATATATATATGTGTGTGTGTGTGTGTATATATAGTATATATATATATATATATATATAGTATATATTTATAGTATATATATATATATATATATAGTATATATTTATAATATATATATATATGTATATATATATATATATATATATATATATATATATATATATATACAATAGGGCTGCGAATGTTTGGGTGTCCCACGATTCGATTAAAAATCGATTCTTGGGGCCGTGATTCGATTATATATCGACTTTTCCGATTCTTTGCGATTCTCGATTCAAAAACAATATTTTTCCGATTCCAAACGATTCTGTATTCATTCATTACATATAATTCCATCAGGATCCACCCCAGTCTGGTGACATGCTAGCAGAGTAGTAGGGTTTTTTATAAAAGCTTTTATAATTGTAAAGGAAAATGTTTTATCAACTGATTGCAATAATGTACATTTGTTTTAACTATTAAACGAACCAAAAATACGACTTATTTTATCTTTGTGAAAACATTGGACACAGTGTGTTGTCAAGCTTATGAGATGCGATGCAAGTGTAAGCCACTGTGACACTATTGTTCTTTTTCTTTTTTTTTATAAACGTCTAATGATAATGTCAATGAGGGATTTTTAATCACTGCTATGCTGAAACTATAACTAATATTGATACTGTTGATGATAATATACTTTTTTTTTTCACTATTTTTGTTTAGTTTTGTGTCGTGTTTGTGTGTCCTTTCAATTGCTCTGTTAATTGCAGTTCTGAGTGTTGCTGGGTCAGGTTTGGTTTTGGAATTGGATTGCATTGTTATGGTATTGCTGTGTTTTGTTTTGTTGGATTGATAAAACAAAATAAATCAAATAAAAAAAATGAATTGATTTAAAGAAAAAGAGAATCGATTTTGAATCGCAAAACGTGAGAATGGCGATTCATATTCGAATCGATTTTTTCCCACACCTATATATATATATATATATATATATATATATATATATATATATATATATATATATATATATATATATATATATGTACACACATATGTACACACATATTTTACTATTACACACACACAAGTAGATAGCCCAGCCCCCAGCCATTTTTTTAAAACTAATTTTGGCCCCTGAGTCAATTTGGGGACCCTCTGGTTTAAAGCTGAACATTAGCTTCTCTTCAATTCCAAAGTGAACCATCGTTTGTAAATCTAATGATTTTACAACAATTCCATCTAAAGCTAAAAAGATTCTGATAATTGTTTCTGCCATCACTGTAATTCCTCCCTACAGACATATTGTGACCCCTTTCTGATCAACCAAGTGTACCTGAAGCTGATTAAGGCCATTGTCCATCACACGCCATTTTAAAACCCCACTGTCGTGATATTACAACTCAGTTCCCGCCGGGCTCGTTCTTTGCGGGCCAAGTGGATTGGCCGGCTTGGCTCGGCTTCCTGCGCAGGCAGCTGACTGAGGAAATGTGGAATAGGACTGTTGTGACATTAGCCCGGGGGGCCTCAGTTTTATTGGAAGCAATATGTGTGATACACAACACACACACGCATGCACACACACACTAGATGATGGAAAAAGACAAGCCAGGTTGGGACTGAGACAGGAAAATGGATATGGTCCAGACCCTAAAACCAGAATAGTAACAACACGATAAAGAAGTAGTGCTCTCAAAATACTATTTTTTAATCAGATTAATCACACCTTTGAATTTCGATTAATCATAGGTTATTACTCACTTGCATAACTTAAATAGAAAGTCCCAATTTACAAATGTCATCCGGGGACATTTTAATATTTTACTTAAATGCACGTGATTAATTAGCTGAAAACGTGTTATATCTGAAGTCCAGTCAGAAAGTAATATTCACTGTCTGGGATATCGCCAGTTAGAGTCTCCTCACTCATCTTTGCACTAAGGTCTGCACCTGATCACTGACCGTATAACGACCTGAGGCACCTTCCAGGTAACCATCGAGGGTGAGGGTGAAGGAGCGCGTATGCTTGAAATACATTGTGTGATTAATCTGCGTATAAACATGAATGATGCTATACTTTTGGTGATTAATCACATGAGTTAACTTGTCATTTAAAGTATAGGTGGGTGATTAATCAATATTTACAGGATAATTACTGGAACATATGTGTGCATGTTTTATATATTTATTGTGACTATATATATATATATATATATATATATATATATATATATATACATATATATATATATATATATATATACATACATATATATATACATACACATATATATATATATATATATATACATATATATATATATATATATATATATATATATATATATATATATATATATATATACTGTATATATACTGTATATATATATACTGTATATATATATGCAACTATCGATTAATTTGATAATCAATTAATCCGTCGATTATTACTTTGATTAATCGATTAATAATTGGATAAAAGAGACAAACTACATTCTATCCTTTCCAATACTTTATTTAAAAAAAAAAACATACTCACACTATGTCCTTTCGACTTGCCAAATAAAACAAGGCAAGTGTTCCAATTTTTATTTTTATTTTTTATTTTTTATTTTATTTTTTTTAGAAAGTGCACCATTGTCCTGCACAATAGCAATAATTTTGCCTAGGGGAATTTCAATCCTGGCTATTACCTATTTCAACCATTTTGCAATGTTGGATGCTGAATGTCTTTCCTCTAGTGGCATGGTCGTAAGGCCGATTGACTTCATGTTCCATTTGTCTCCAATGTAGTGGCATGTATTGCCAAGGTGGCTACACTTGTCCACACATCAGTAGTGAGAGCAAGTTTGCTCTGGGTGGCTTTTATGTCAGTGTGCACAGCATGGAATGTCCGCTCGTACTTCCTCTCCATCAGTTTGGTAAAATGGTTCCTCGAGGGAAGAGTGTAACCGGGGTTGAGGACGTGAATCATAGGTCTAAAACCTTCATCCTCCACCATTGATAGATGGCCTCATGTCAGTTAGCAACATATTCAGGATAGCATCAGTCAGTGCAGCCGCTTGCCGTGCTTAGGGTTTGGTATCGAGTATCGAGTATCGATTGGAACCGTGACCAACTTTCCGATTCTCCCGTAATCGTTCAAAAGTTTAAATTTCGGTTCCTCGTTTCGATACCCAGTCAGCCGACCGGAAAAATATAAAAAGTCTGTCGACCCGAAATAAGAAGCCGCTGAACACCAACGAAGAAGCGCCCACCGCCGGAAGTGTTAGCATAGCCGAGCCTATGTAGCCGAGCGAGTCAGTCAAGCATGGATAGCGGGCGTCGACGGTCGAAAGTGTGGCTTTATTTTACTAAAAAAAATTAATTATCGGCAAAATGTAACACGTGCAACAGGACTGTTTCGTGCTTAGGAGGGTGCACGTCGAACATGATGAAGCATCTCCGAGTTCATGGAGTACAAATAAATGTGTGTCCCGTCTTCGACAGGAGACATTACTGTATCTGTCCAGAACGCTCACGCACCCTGCCTGAGAAGGCGGATATGGTCATTTTCCTAAACAAGAACTGTCTCTGATTTTATACTGTACCTGTTGCTAATCTGGACTGGGTTTGGGAAGTTGTTTCTTATTGTTTATTTGCTTTTCTGGACCAGGTTAGCCCATCAGTGGGAGCACGGTAACATGTTTAAGTACCTGCAACATCATACACTTGTGTGTGTAAATGTGTTTTCATGAGGTTTCCTGCAGCATCATACACTTATGTGTAAATGTGTTTTCATGAGGTTTTCAAAAATAAAGCTCTCCTGATGAGAGTGTACCCCTGTAAAAATGTATTTATAATTTATAATATTTATATTCAAGTTCATAGAGTTGATATTTATATTCTAGTTGAAAACAGCCCTGTGAGGAATTTATAGTAAAGTTCATAAAAAGTTGATACAATTAAAATTGATGGAGAATGTCAGACTATTTCATTCAGAAAGACTGTAGGTTAGCTAGCTCATTTAAAATATCCTATACTTTTTTTTGACCCTGCCTTTTATATATATATATATATATATTTTTTTTTTTTAAAGAAAGGATCAGAATCGAGAATCGTCAGGAATCGAAATCGAAACAAAGAATCGAAATCGGAATCGTTCGAATTCAAACAATACCCAACCCTAGCTGTGCTGTGCAGACCTTCCTTTGTACCAAGTCGCTAATGCTGGCTTGTTTTTTTCTGAAATGAGAGAAACCATATTATGAACGTACATAGTAGCATCATTTACATGTAACTCAATACATACCCAGTTGATTTTATTAATCATTTCTGACAAATACGACACCACATTAAAAAAACAGCTACATTAAATAAATGAACATTGGAGTTGCAGAATACACCAATAACAACACACAAATGTAACTCATCAGATCAAAACTGGATCAGATATAGTACACGTTTCTCTTCCAAATAGTACACGTTTCTCTTCTGAATCATAGCATGAAATATTCCAACACCTTCATAACGTTTAGTTATATTAAAGCGTAACTCAAGTTTAAATAGATTTATATAGCTTTATTGATCCATTTTGAAACCAACCTGAGATATATCTGCCTGTTACATTTATTTCCAAATTGTTAAACGTGCATTTTCTCCCGCAAAACGGAGTCAAATGTGGAGGAGACACATTATTAGCCCCGTGTTGCAACAAACACATAACGTTAACGTTACTCATAAAAAAGCTGAACTTATGAAGGCCTGTTGCGACTCAAAACACAAAAAATGAAGTCGCCGCACTATCCAAAAAGTTCCTAACACTCTGAAAGTTAACACAACAGTTGCTGCTGCGCTGCCTTAAAAAAAAAAATCCCCTCGTTAACAAAAGATTAAAAACACACAAAGACGGACACAACGGATATATATACTCGGACAATGGACTTAAAAAAGTTACGTACCGTGAGTCCTTCCCTTCATCCATGGCTCCTCTTCAGGTGCTGCCGAAGCAATGTTGTCCTTCTGTGCCAAGCGAGGTCCATGCTGCACGTTTTGCAGGAAATGTCTTCTTTGAAGTCTTTAAAGCAGTCTTCCGACACTTTTGACGACTTAAGTCGTACACTTTTCTCCATTGAAGCAATAACCTCGAGACGTTCCTCCGCTGAACTATCTGTACTGTTTCCCTCCGCCATTTTTCAAATGTTTCCAAACAAAGGATACGGCGTGGTCACGTGAGCTGCAAATGACAAATTATTGGCTGGCTTACTGGATGCAAGATGCAAGATGGCGGCGCCCGGACGGGCTGCGACACTGCGGTGCTCTTGCTAAAGATGGAACATTTGGCGGAAATGCCGGACAGTTCTGCAGACTTCATGGCTGGCTCGCATCGTGGTCACTCCGTGATCACGTACGACCGCCAGACACTTCTGGATGTGGACATATCGGGCCGTTTTGGACTGATAGACGCGGGCGTGCTAAACATGCTAACTAGCATGGGAATACGTCGGCGGCTACATCCAGCGGCCTGTGAAGCAGCGGAGTCTAGTAGCAGCGGGGGCCGTCTACGGAGCAGACGCCAGCGGTGTGATCGGAAACGCGGATGCCGAGCGGGGCTTAAAACAAAGCAGAAGGCTAATCCCCACAGAACACAACTTCCCTCCATTCTGAAGACGGATTTAGATGAAAGATGCGAGACTACTGGTCTGGGTAAGGAGTCAGTTAAATTAGAACAAGTTTTTTCTGCTTTGAGTGTTTCAGAGTTGGACATGTGTTTTACCGAGGTGACTAACTATGATGCGTGCAGTTTATCAAAGCAACAAACAAACAATCGAAAAATCCCCGTTACTGAGGTGGCTAACTATGATGCGTGCAGTTTATCAAAGCAACAAACAAACAATCGGAAAATCCCCGTTACTGAGGTGGCTAACCATGATGCGTGCAGTTTATCAAAGCAACAAACAAACAATCGGAAAATCCCCGTTACTGAGGTGGCTAACCATGATGCGTGCAGTTTATCAAAGCAACAAACAAACAATCGGAAAATCCCCGTTACTGAGGTGGCTAACCATGATGCGTGCAGTTTATCAAAGCAACAATCAATCGGAATATTCCCGTCGTATCAATTCCTAGATATGGTCGTAATTATACTGAACGCACTGGGCATAATAAACACAACATTATTAATATTGCTACTACGGATAATTTGATCAACAATTCCCTAAAACAGCCCACAACCTATAATATAGGTTTTTTAAACATAAGGTCATTGTCTCCCAAAACGTTGTTAGTTAATGATATTATCAGAGACAACAATCTTAACGTCATCGGTCTCAGTGAAACCTGGCTTAAACCAAATTACTTTTTTGCGCTAAATGAGGCATGTCCTCCTAACTTTACACATGCGCATATTGCCCGTCCGCTTAAAAGGGGTGGGGGGGTCGCACTAATATACAACGAAAACTTTAACCTTAGTCCTAACATAAATAATAAATATAAATCGTTTGAGGTGCTTACTATGAGGTCTGTCACACCGCTGCCTCTACACCTGGCTGTTATCTACCGCCCCCCAGGGCCCTATTCGGACTTTATCAATGAATTCTCAGAGTTCGTTGCTGATCTAGTGACACACGCCGATAATATAATCATAATGGGGGACTTTAATATCCATATGAATACCCCATCGGACCCACCGTGCGTAGCGCTCCAGACTATAATTGATAGCTGTGGTCTCACACAAATAATAAATGAACCCACGCATCGCAACGGTAATACGATAGACCTAGTGCTTGTCAGGGGTATCACCGCTTCTAAAGTTACGATACTCCCGTATACTAAAGTATTGTCCGATCATTACCTTATAAAATTCGAGGTTCAGACGCATGTTCGTCAAACTAATAATAATAATAACTGCTATAGCAGCCGCAACATTAATACGGCCACAACGACAACTCTTGCTGACCTACTGCCCTCGGTAATGGCACCATTCCCAAAATATGTGGGCTCTATTGATAACCTCACTAACAACTTTAACGACGCCCTGCGCAAAACCATTGATAACATAGCACCGCTAAAATTAAAAAAGGCTCCAAAAAAGCGCACCCCGTGGTTTACAGAAGAAACTAGAGCTCAGAAATTATTATGCAGAAAGCTGGAACGCAAATGGCGCACGACTAAACTTGAGGTGCACCATCATGCATGGAGTGATGGTTTAATAACTTATAAACGCATGCTTACCTTAGCTAAAGCTAATTATTACTCAAATCTCATCCACCGTAATAAAAACGATCCTAAATTTTTGTTTAGTACGGTAGCATTGCTAACCCAACAAGGGACTCCTTCCAGTAGCTCCACCCACTCAGCTGATGACTTTATGCAATTCTTTAGTCAGAAAATTGAAGTCATTAGAAAGGAGATTAAAGACAATGCGTCCCAGCTACAACGGGGTTCTATTAACACTGATACGATGGTATATACGGCGGATACTGCCCTCCAAAATAGTTTCTCTCGTTTTGAGGAAATAAAATTAGAGGAATTGTTACAACGTGTAAATGGAATAAAACAAACAACATGTTTACTTGACCCGCTTCCTGGGAAACTGATCAAGGAGCTCTTTGTATTATTAGGTCCATCAGTGCTAAATATTATAAACTTATCACTTTCCTCGGGCACTGTTCCCCTAGCATTCAAAAAAGCGGTTATTCATCCTCTTCTTAAAAGACCTAACCTCGATCCTGACCTCATGGTAAACTACCGACCGGTGTCTCACCTTCCCTTTATTTCAAAAATCCTCGAAAAAATTGTTGCGGAGCAGTTAAATGAACACTTAGCGTCTAACAATCTATGTGAAACCTTTCAATCCGGTTTCAGGGCAAATCACTCGACGGAGACAGCCATCGCAAAAATGACTAATGATCTATTGCTAACGATGGATTCTGATGCGTCATCTATGTTGCTGCTCCTCGATCTTAGCGCTGCTTTCGATACTGTCGATCATAATATTTTATTAGAACGTATCAAAACACGAATTGGTATGTCAGACTTAGCCCTGTCTTGGTTTAACTCTTATCTTACTGATAGGATGCAGTGTGTCTCCCATAACAATGTGACCTCGGACTACGTTAAGGTAACGTGTGGAGTTCCCCAGGGTTCGGTCCTTGGCCCTGCACTCTTCAGCATCTACATGCCGCCGCTAGGTGACATCATACGCAAATACGGTGTTAGCTTTCACTGTTATGCTGATGACACCCAACTCTACATGCCCCTAAAGCTGACCAACACGCCGGATTGTAGTCAGCTGGAGGCGTGTCTTAATGAAATTAAACAATGGATGTCCGCTAACTTTTTGCAACTCAACGCCAAAAAAACGGAAATGCTGATTATCGGTCCTGCTAGACACCGAACTCTATTTAATAATACAACTCTAACATTTGACAACCAAACAATTAAACAAGGCGATACGGTAAAGAATCTGGGTATTATCTTCGACCCAACTCTCTCCTTTGAGGCACACATTAAAAGCGTTACTAAAACGGCCTTCTTTCATCTCCGTAATATCGGTAAAATTCGCTCCATTCTGTCCACTAAAGACGCTGAGATCATTATCCATGCGTTTGTTACGTCTCGCCTCGACTACTGGAACGTATTATTTTCGGGTCTCCCCATGTCTAGCATTAAAAGATTACAGTTGGTACAAAATGCGGCTGCTAGACTTTTGACAAGAACAAGAAAGTTTGATCACATTACGCCTGTACTGGCTCACCTGCACTGGCTTCCTGTGCACTTAAGATGTGACTTCAAGGTTTTACTACTTACGTATAAAATACTACACGGTCTAGCTCCATCCTATCTTGCCGATTGTATTGTACCATATGTCCCGGCAAGAAATCTGCGTTCAAAGGACTCCGGCTTATTAGTGATCCCCAAAGCCCAAAAAAAGTCTGCGGGCTGTAGAGCTTTTTCATTTCGGGCTCCAGTACTCTGGAATAGCCTCCCGGTAACAGTTCGAGATGCCACCTCAGTAGAAGCATTTAAGTCTCACCTTAAAACTCATTTGTATACTCTAGCCTTTAAATAGACTCCCTTTTTAGACCAGTTGATCTGCCGTTTCTTTTCTTTTTCTTCTATGTCCCACTCTCCTTTGTGGAGGGAGTCCGGTCCGATCCGGTGGCCATGTACTGCTCGCCTGTGTATCGGCTGGGGACATCTCTGCGCTGCTGATCAGCCTCCGCTTGGGATGGTTTCCTGCTGGCTCCGCTGTGAACGGGACTCTCGCTGCTGTGTTGGATCCGCTTTGGACTGGACTCTCGTGACTGTGTTGGATCCATTATGGATTGATCTTTCACAGTATCATGTTCTCATATGTTCTCATAGTCATCAGTATCATCAGTATCACAGTATCGCGTTCTCATAGTCATTATTGTCACCGATGTCCCACTGGGTGTGAGTTTTCCTTGCCCGAGGATGTCGTAGTGGTTTGTGCAGCCCTTTGAGACACTAGTGATTTAGGGCTATATAAGTAAACATTGATTGATTGATTGATTACTGCCATGGCGGTGTTTTTGTACTGTTTTTGTACTTATTTTGATTATTGCTTTTCGGCTGTTTGTAAATGTTGCAATTTATAAATAAAGGTTTAGGGGGAAAAAAACAGCAGTGAGGGATGCCGTCAAGCTGAAGAAGGAGTCCTATCGGGTTGTTTTGGCTCATAGGACTTTGGAGGCGGTGGACGGGTACCGTCGGGCAAAGCGGTGTGCAGCTTTAGCGGTCGCGGAGACAAAAACTCGGACATGGGAAGAGTTCGGGGAAGCCATGGAAAACGACTTCCGGACGGCTTCGAAGCGATTCTGGACCACCATACGCCGCCTCAGGAAGGGGAAGAAGTGCACTTACACCGTGTATGGTGCGGATGGTGTTCTGCTGACTTCGACTGCAGATGTTGTGGATAGGTGGAGGCAATACTTGGAAGACCTCCTTAATCCCACCAACACATCTTCCTTTGAGGAAGCGGTGCCTGGGGAATCTGTGGTGGGCTGTCCTATTTCTGTGGATGAGGTTCCTGAGGTAGTTAAAAAGCTCCTCGGCGGCAAGGCCCCGGGGGTAGATGAGATCCACACAGAGTTCCTTAAGGCTCTGGATGCTGTGGGGCTGTCTTGGTTGACAAGATTTTGCAGCATCGCGTGGACATCAGGGGCGGTACCTCTGGATTGGCAGACCGGGGTGGTGGTCCCTCTCTTTAAGAAGGGGGGCCGGAGGGTGTGTTCCAACTATCGTGGGATCACACTCCTCAGCCTTCCCGGTAAGGTTTATTCAGGTGTACTGGAGAGGAGGCAAACCTCGGATTCAGGATGAACAGTGTGGTTTTCGTCCTGGTCGTGGAACTGTGGACCAGCCCTATACTCTCGGCAGGGTTCTTGAGGGGGCATGGGAGTTTGCCCAACCAGTCTACATGTGCTTTGTGGATTTGGAGAAGGCATTCAACCGTGTCCCTTGGGAAGTCCCGTGGGGAGTGCTCAGAAAGTATGTCTTATTGTGGCGGTTCGCTCCCTGTATGATCAGTGTCAAAGCTTGGTCCGCATTGTGGCAGTAAGTCGGACACGTTTGCAGTGAGGGTTGGACTCCGCCAAGGCTGTCCTTTGTCTCCGATTCTGTTCATAACTTTTATGGACAGAATTTCTAGGCGCAGTCAAGGCGTTGAGGGGTTCCGGTTTGGTGGCCGCGGGATTAGGTCTCTGCTCTTTGCAGATGATGTGGTCCTGATGGCTTCATCTGGTGGGGATCTTCAGCTCTCACTGGATCTGTACGCAGCCGAGTGTGAAGCGACCGGATTGAGAATCAGCACCTCCAAGTCCGAGTCTATGCTTCTCGCCCGGAAAAGGGTGGAGGGCCATCTCCGAGTTGGGGAGGAGACCCTGCCTCAAGTGGAGGAGTTTAAGTACTTAGGAGTCTTGTTCACGAGTGGGGGAAGAGTGGATTGTGAGATCGACAGGCGGATCGGTGCGGCGTCTTCAGTGATGCGGAAGTTGTATCGATCCGTTGTGGTGAAGAAGGAGCTGAGCCGGAAGGCAAAGCTCTCAATTTACCGGTCGATCTACGTTCCCATCCTCACCTGTAGTCATGAGCTTTGGGTCATGACCGAAAGGATAAGATCACGGGTACAAGCGGCCGAAATGAGTTTCCTCCGCCGGGTGGCAGGGCTCTCCCTTAGAGATAGGGTGAGAAGCTCTGCCATCCGGGAGGGACTCAAAGTAAAGCCGCTGCTCCTCCACATCAAGAGGAGCCAGATGAGGTGGCTCGGGCATCTGGTCAGGATGTATCCCGAACGCCTCCCTAGGGAGGTGTTTAGGGCACGTCCAAACGGTAAGATGCCACGGGGAAGACCCAGGACACGTTGGGAAGACTATGTCTCCCGGCTGGCCTGGGAACGCCTCGGGATCCCCCGGGAAGAGCTACACGAAGTGGCTGGGAAGAGGGAAGTCTGGGCTTCCCTGCTGAGGCTGCTGCCCCCGCCCCGCGACCCGACCTCGGATAAGCGGAAGATGATGGATGGATGGAAAAAAAAAGAAACCTCCGCGCATGCACATTGAATACATCCAACGAATCGATGACTAAATTAATCGCCGACTATTTTTTATAATCGATTTTAATCGATTTAATCGATTAGTTGTTGCAGCCCTAATATATATATATATATATATATATATATATATATATATATATATATATATATATATATATATATATATATATATATTTACACACACACAGACATATATATACATATATATATATATATATATACATATATATATATATATATATATACATACATATATATATATATATACATATACATACATACATACATATATATATATATATATATATATATATATATATATATATATATATATATATATATATATGTGTGTGTGCAAATGTATGTGTATATATATATGGGGATAGGTTGATTGGCAACACTAAATTGGCCCTAGTGTGTGAATGTGAGTGTGAATGTTGTCCGTCTATCTGTGTTGGCCCTGCAATGAGGTGGCAACTTGTCCAGGGTGTACACCGCTTTCCGCCAGAATGCAGCTGAGATAGGCTCCAGCACCTCCTGCTACCCCAAAAGAGACAAGCGGTAGAACATGGATGGATTTATATACATACAGGCAGCTTTGTTGCCAGAATTTTTGTGTTAAATTTACATTGGTTTTACAACATTATATTGTTTACGGAAAAACAGTACAAGTTTCTTTTTTTATTCTGGCAACTTAGCTGCCAGTTTTTCTACTGTAAAAACTAATGGACCGTACTTCCATTTGCAGTAATACACCGTTAAAAACAACAACCATAGATTTTACATTCAAAACCTGGCAGTTCAATTAACAGAATTTTAACGCAAAAGAAAACCTGGTAGTTTATTTTTCCCAATTTACAGTAATAATACGCTGTAAAGAACAACGTAAAATGTATTTTCATCTTATTAATTTGATGGACCGTTTGTTTTAAGGTTAAGTATTTTTATTTATTTTTATCTAGACAAAAACATGTTGGAAAGTATGATAATATTCTGTAATATTTGTTGCAATATTGGATACTATTAAAGTTTAAAATGAATGCAATTTCAAACATTACATATTAGGGTTGTATGATGTTAGTATAGTACTGCGATACTAATGAATAATATTCAGCACTATACGGAGTACTTACAAGCAGACACAGTGTGTTGACGGAAAAGTAAGAACAGATGTATTTTTTTTTTTAAACTTAAAGGCTTACTTAAATGAGATTTTCTTATTTAAACGGGGATAGCAGGTCCTTTCTATGTGTTATACTTGATCATTTTGCGATATTGCCATATTTTTGCTGAAAGGATTTAGTAGAGAAGATCCACGATAATGTTCGCAACTTTCGGTGCTAAGAGAAATCCCCTGCCTTTACCGGAAGTCGCAGACGATGACGTCACATGTTGATGGCTGCTTACGTCTTCACATTGTTTTTAATGGGAGCCTCCAACAAAAAGTGCTACTCGGACCGAGAAAACGACAATTTCCCCATTAATTTGAGCGAGGATAAAAGATTTGTGTTTGAGGATATTGATAGCGTCGGACTAGAAAAAAAAAAAAAAGTTCAGAAAAAAAAACGCGATTGCATTGGGACGGATTCCGATGTTTTTAGAGACATTTATTAGGATAATTCTGGGAAATCCCTTATCTTTCTATTGTGTTGTTAGTGTTTTAGTGAGTTTAACAGTACCTGATAGTCGGAGGTGTGTCTCCACGGGTGTCTTGACGCCAGTGTCTCAGGGGAGTCGACGGCAGCTAGACGGCACAAGCTCAGCTTTTCTCCGGTAAGAAGCGACTTTTTACCACAATTTTCTCACCGAAACCTGCTGGTTGACATTCCGTCGTGATTCATGTTCGCTTGATCCATAGTAAAGTTTCACTTTCAGGAATTTTAAACAAGGAATCACCGTGTGTTTGTGTGGCTAAAGGCTAAAGCTTCCCAACTCCATCTTTCTACTGTGACTTCTCCAATATTAATTGAACAAATTGCAAAAGATTCATCAACACAGATCTCCAAAATACTGTGTAATTATACTGTTAAAGCAGACGACTTTTAGCTGTGTGTGTGCGCAGCGCTCATATTTCCTAAAACCCCGTGACGTCTTGCGTACATGTCATCATTACACAACGTTTTCAAGACGAAACTCCAGGGAAATTTTAAATTTTATTTTTTTAAACTAAAATGTCTGTATTGGCATGTGTTGCAATGTTAATATTTCATTATTGTTATATGAACTATCAGACTGCATGGTGGGTAGGAGTGGGTTTCAGTAGGCCTTTAAGATAAAGGTGAAGTTATTACACTGAAATGCCCTCATGCTTTAAGACATGGCTAGCTAGCTTGTGGTTAACACCTGTTGGCAGTGTTTTAGCTACTTGTAAATGACTAATCCTGGTCTCCATGGCGACAAATAAAGTACGTTTCTTACAAGTATCATTCCTGCACAATGAGGAATCGCTAAGCATGCTTCACTACACACCGTAGGAGGATACAACAGCTCACCGGCATCACGGCTTATGACGCCCTTCCTGATTGCAAACAAATGCCATGGGTGGATCTACACCTGACATCCACTGTAATGATACCAAGTACAGGAGCGTATATAGTTGATACTCCTATGATTACATCAATATTTTTTAGCATGACAAAATCTTCTTTTGTTTTTTTCAAATTTATATTATGTTTAGAACTCAGGAACTATGTCCACGGACACATGAGGACTTTGAATATAATCCATGTATGATCCTGTAACTACTTGGTATCGGATTGATACGCAAATTTGTGGTATCATTCAAAACTAATGTCATGTATCAAACAACAGAAGAATACGTGATTATTACATTTTAACATACGTTTGGATAGAACATGTTAAACGAGAAAGTAAGCAGATATCAACAGTAAATGAACAAGTGGATTAATAATCCATTTTTACAGTTTGTCCCTCATAATGTTCACAAAATAATAGAATGATAAATGACACAATATCTTATGCATACGTCAGCAGACTAATTAGGAGTCTTTGTTTGTTTACTTAATACTAAAAGACAAGTTTTCTATTATGTTCTCTATTTTATTCAAGGACAAAACTGCAATAAAAAATATGTTTAATGTACCCTGAGATTTGTTTGTTCAAATAAAGCCAATAATGCCATTTTTTGTCTTCCACTTTTAGTTAGAAAAGTATCGAAATACATGTTGGTACCGGTATTGGTATAAAATCTGGACTACACTAATTCATGTATTTTTTCTGTCGAAAATGAAAAAAATCTGTTACATTTAGTGAGAAAATATTAAGTACTTATTTGACACTTATCATCTCCAAATGTTCGCGGGCCAGATCTTGAGTTTGACACCTATGAATTAGACTATACATAATGCATGTAATTACATTTTATCACCGTCTTTAAATCAGCTTCCTTGGGTGCATTTTACAAAGCAACAAATAAATGCATCTTGAATCTCGACAGCTCCGGCGTGTCTTATTGCACCAGCAAGATGTACAACCATGACTCAGACTCCCAAGAGGGTTGGGGGTCACCTCTCCGGTCTTGATCTATCACTCCCAAATGGACCTGCTGTATGGAAATGAGGCATGACAATAAATGCCATCAGTGCATGGCGGGGTCACCGCAAAGGTTAAGCCTGTCGCAGGACGGGTGTGGCCAGGGTGAAAAGTCATGTGGCTAAACCGACCACCCCACCATTCTGACTCCGTGAAAAGCCCGTGTGTGTATCCATTACCGTCTCGCCACCAGGCTACTCCGGTTGCTCATGAAGCGGACGTTTCAGTCATCAACGGGCTTCGCTGGCGTGTAACCTGAGCCTGCGAGACCAAAAAAAAACCTGGGGATTTTTACGTTTCATATGCTAATGAGATGAGTTCCCGCTTATTTACATCGGCTCCCTTCCCGGGAAGGAGATGAGGATGGATGTTGGTTTTGACACTACTTGTTAGCTAAATGTTAGCGAGATCCACCGGGAGCACCGAAATGACGACGTGACTGGTGCAGTGGAACATTAATGGTGATTGGGAACAGCTGGTTGGAGTTGGGATGGACACTTTTTCAACCAACAAACTGGAGGGAAACATTTGCATGCGAGCTCGGAAGTCCCACGGGAAGCAGTTTGCGGAATCCCAGTTGACTGAATACAAGCAGGCCACTACTGCAGGCTTGAGGATGATTTGCTAACAAGTTGAATTTATATCTTATTTGTGTTTCATTGTATCCAATAAACCATATCCAATTGTATTTACAATCTGCAAAGTATGTGAAAATACTGTCTAAAATGTCACAAATTCAGTCAGCCATTTTGAATATTCCGCTCCGAAAATCTTTGGTAATATCCATGGATTCTACATCACGGTAGTAACGCTTCTGCATTCTGACCATATTATTAGATCAGTCATACAGGAAATACGCAAACATTGTAAAGAGATGTGCTGTTTATTATTCACAAACCTTAAGTAAGACGAGAACACATACAATTGTTTTTTATGCATTCGAAATAGTAAATACATATCTAACAATTGTGTCAACAGATGGAGGGTCCTCTCATTATACGCTCTAAGAACATCCAGAAAGCACCAACAATACTCCGTTCATGACCTGAAAATTAACCAAATATGTGTGATATTGTTATTACAAGCGCTAACACAGACCGGTTATTTTAGCCGCGCTATTTTTGGAGATTGACATCACGGTAGTAACACTTCTGCACACTGACCATATTATCAGGTCAGTCATACTGGAAATACGCTAACATTGTAAAGAGATGTGCTGTTTATCATTTACAATCCCTATGTAAGACAAGAACACATGCTTTGCTTTTTTATGCATTTTAAATGGTAAATAAATATCTAACAATTGAGTCAACAGATGGAAGGTGACTACGTATTACTCCGCAAATGCAAAACATTTCAAACCAAAACTGGTTTGAAATCTTGTCCAACAAGGACCACATACATGACATGGAACCTTTAAAACCTACCAAACTGCTGAATCTACTTAACATCAAATATTCCCCAAACATGTCCAATTTTGGATAACTCCAAAACGAATCGAGGCTTACAAAACAGTGATTCCAGACATGATTTCATGATCTCAGTTGACATGTTTGCCTACTAGGGTGTAAAAGTAAGTGCATCTCTATATTCCTTCAAAACCGCTCTAAAACAACACCTCCAGGCAGCTTCAACCCTTTACTAATACCCTCCTCCATTCACATCCCATGTCCCCGGATTGTAAATAACCTAATGTAAATAATGAAATGTACTTCTAATGTATATACTTGCTCTTATGCTATCTGAACTCACTATGTTCTCTGCTGGCTGTACATATCCTACTAAGTCACACCTACACTGTTTCAATGTCCACATTTCTCTGTTGATGCAATTGTTGATGACTGAAGTTCTGATATCAACCAAAGCTCCTCATCCCACCCCCCGGATTGTAAATAATGTAAATAATTCAATGTACATACTATGATGATTAACTTGTGTGATGACTGTATTATGTTGATAGTATATATTTGTACCATGAATTGATTAACTTGGACCCCGACTTAAACAAGTTGATAAACTTATTCGGGTGTTACCATTTAGTGGTCAATTGTACGGAATATGTACTGAACTGTGCAATCTACTAATAAAAGTATCAATCAATCAATCAATCAAAAAAGGGTTGTCCTGATACCAACATTTTGGTACCGGTACCAAAATGTATTTCAATACTTTTTGATACTTTTCTAAATAAAGTGGACAACAGCAACAAAAATAAATATTGGCTTTATCCATCCGTCCATTTTCTACCGCTTGTCCCTTTTGGGGTAGTGGGGGGTCTCTGGAGCTTATCTCAGCTGCATTTGGGCGGAAGGCGGTGTACACCCTGGACAAGTCGCCACCTTATCACAGATATTGGCTCTATTTTAACAAAAAAGTCTTGGAGTACATTAAATATATGTTTCTTATTGCAATTTAGTCCTTAAGTAAAATAGTTGACATACTCGACAACTTGTCTTTTAGTAGTAATTAAACAAAGACTCCTAATTTGTCTGCTGATATATGCAGTAACATATTGTGTCATTTATCATTCTACTCTTTTGTCTACATTATACAGGATAAAGTGTAAAAAATGATTATTCATCTACTTGTTCATTTACTGTTAATATCTGAGTATTTTCTGTTTCATACGATGTTGATCTGCAAATGGTTGCTTGGGCATTTTGTTGATGTGGCACCAAACGGAGATGTTGATATGTGGAGTTTCAAGGACTCTTCATTCTTTAGTGGGTGACTTTTTAAGTAATGCTACAAATTAGCAGTGGTGCTAGTTTTTATAGCAACGCTTTTGCTGCATACTTGTTCAACATCTTACCGCTTAAAGCCAAACCACCGCCAGACGATGGACCCCGTGCTGTTTTTCTTGGGAATTAATTATTCCTCCATTTGTTACCAGATTCGCACCTTCTTTCTCTCGTATTACCACATGCACTGCACCGCTAGCACCACAGCAATGTTACCATACCGCTACCTCTCTGCTACGCGAGAGCGTGTGACGTTGCACGCGGGACACTATGTGACGTATGTAAGAAGGTGCGCTTGTTTTACGTCTCTGTCAGAAGACGAAAGAAAGAGAAAGAAGAGCCTGAAGTGTCATGCCAGCAGCTAAAAGCAACTGCCTGAGAATGTATACTTGAATATCACGATATAGTAATTTTCTATATCGCACAAAGACAAACCCGCGATATCCGTGATATATCGAGTATATGTGATATATTGCCCAGCCCTAATTGGATGAAGCAACAAATTTGGGTATTGATCCGATACCAAGTAGTTACAGGATCATATGTTGGTCATATTCAAAGTCCTATGTGTCCAGGGACAAATTCCTGAGTTTTTCTACATAATAGGAATTTTTAAAAAAGGAAAATAAGATTTTGTGACAATAGGAAATATTATAGTAATCATAGTAGTATCGACTAGATACACTATCGAACTTGGTGTCATTACAGTGGATATCAGGTGTAGATCCACCCATGGCATTTGTTTAGGTATAGCATCCTCCTACGGCAGGGGTGTCAAACTCATTTTAGCTCAGGGGCCGCATGGAGAAAAATCTGTGCACATGCGGGCCGGACTATTAGAATCGTGGCATTAAAACTAAGAAATAAAGACAACTTCAGATTGTTTTCTTTGTCTTACTTTGGCCAAAAATAAAACAAACACATTCTGAAAATATTACAATAAAAATAGAGAAAAAAGTATGGCAGCGGTAACTTTTAGATCCATGAAGGAAAAGAGAAAGTGAGTGAATGTTTTAAATTTGTATTATTTTTTTAATGAATTAAGTAACATTTACAAGAACCTTCTTCCAAAACACAAAATAGAATGTGAGATATAACAGGATAATGCATACATTTAAAAAAGTGGGACCCCAAACATAATTTTTAGGACTTGATGGGGTCCCTGGGACCTTTTGAAAATACCTAGTGCCAACACCGATGGAGTATTAGTGTGTGCAAAACAGCAGCAGGCACCTGTGGCCTGCGGGACGGTTCTAATACTATTCAAATATCATCACAGATAATTCATGTCAAGGCCCGCAGGTCTTGATTTTGACAGCACTGTCCCACGGTGCGATGAGGTGGCGACTTGTCCAGGGTGTACGCCACCTTCCGCTCGATTGTAGCTGAGATAGGCGCCAGCGTCCCCCGCGACCCCGAAGGGAATAAGCGGTAGAAAATGGATGGATGGATGGACTTTGGACTGGACTCTCGCGACTGTGTTGTATCCATTGTGGATTGAACTTTCACAGTATCATGTTAGATCCGCTCGACATCCATTGCTTTCCTCCTCTCTAAGGTTCTCATAGTCATCATTGTCACCGACGTCCCACTGGGTCATTATTGTCGCCAATGTCCCACTGGGTGTGAGTTTTCCTTGCCCTTATGTGGGCCTACCGAGGATGTCGTGGTGGTTTGTGCAGCCCTTTGAGACACTAGTGATTTAGGGCTATATAAGTAAACATTGATTGATTGATTGATTGATCTCCCACGGTGTGTAGTGAAGCATGTTTAGCGATTCCTCATCCTGCAGGGATGATACTTGTAAGACACTTAGTTTATTTGTCGCCATGGAGGCGAAGATTAGTCACTTAGAAGTAGCTAAATCAGCTGCTAGCTAGCCATGTCTTAAAGCATTTTCGCATTTCGGTGTTATAACTTCACCTTTATCTTTAGTTTTCAGACAAAACGGTGTCCATTCTCCCTTTTCTGTCCACACACTGTGTCTGCTTATAAGTACTCCGTGATTGTGCGCTGCCGAACATGCTCCTCTGCCCATAAAAACAGCAATGTCTTGACGTGACAATGTTGTTAAAAATATGAAAAAATAAAAAAATAAAAAAATAAAAAATGGGGAACTGGTACTTTTCAAACATAGTATAGTACCGTTTTTGATTCATTAGTACTGTGATACTATACTAGTATCCCATACAACCCTATTACCTACTGTATCGTACCCTAAAAAACAAACCGGTTTATGTCCTCCTCAAATTGTACGATGATAGGTAGAAAGAACAACAATGTGTTTCTGAGAGCAACGTGCTTGCACGCCCCAAACACGCCATAATGACACTCTTCTTTGGAATTAACCTGTGGCGGCCTCGGCACATAACAGCCGTTGAGTGGAATTGATTCTGGGAGGAAACGTGTCCGTGCAGCACAATGAAGCACGACTGCATGCCGAATGCTAACCCAGTGACAAGTAGCGGGCGTGGTAATGCGCTCCTCGCCGAGATGTTCACAACATTTTCACGATGTCATGGCTGCCGTCGTGCTTTCGAGTCATCCATGTTTAATGTGTCCTCTGCGGTTTTGAGAAGCTGAAAGGACCTGGAAGGACACACGCACAGGAATACAAAGTGCTGAACGAATGGAAAGTGGTCCGGTCGATTGTCTTCACGCGCAGCGGGAACTTTGCAGCAGTATTTACAAAAGACACGAGTGAAATGCTAAGCTTACGGCAAAGACCCTTGGGCAAATAGAGGCTTCATTAAGGCTTTCTGAGCTTTGTTTGTCTTCTCTCTGCAATTGGCTGAGGGCTTTTTGGAAGTCATGGTTGCCGAGGGGGGGCGGGTAGGTGTGATCCTGGCTTAAGGGATGAGGCGCGATGCTGGTAGGAGAAGTGAATTATGCGCGAAATTGACAAGATTGGAAACAACGAGTTTGCCCTAGGGCAGAAAACATAAAAACGGGGGGCATTACATTTTTTAGCATGGCCCCTACCAAAAATCGATTTCTGTCACAAAAGCGTGCATTTGTTAAAGGGGAACTGCAATTTTTGTAGGAATTTTACCTTTCGTTCACAATCGTTATGAGACAGCACATTTTTTTTTGCGCTCTATCATGTACATATTGTCTCGTTCTAGGTGGCTAGCAATGCAGCTAATGTTAGCAATCAATCCTACCGCTAAATCACTTTGAAAGTGCATTCAAAAACCGTCAACAATACTTCATTCGGTATTAGCCGTAAAAGCTAGCTATGTAAATAGATTAGCTAGCGACAGCAGTGAAAATTTAGGTAGCGATGCGCGCTCACCAAAATTATATTTCTGTCACGGAAGTGTGCGCTTTTTAAAGGGGAATAGCACTTTTTTCTTTTAGAATGTTGCCTATTGTTCACAATCATTATGAAAGACAAGAAGACAAAAGTATTTTTTTATTCTAACATGTAGAAATCGTCTCGTTCTTGGTGGTTAGCAATGCAGCTAATGTTATCAATCAGTTCTATCTCTAAATATTTTTTAAAATGTAATAAAAAAACATTAACAATACTTCAATTATATTCTGTAAGCTGTATAATAACCAAACTGTAGCAATATTGTTATTGTAAGAGCGAACACTGAGGAACTATTTCTCTAGCATACTAACACATCGGCATTCTTTGGTGTTAGCCCTAAAAGCTAATTACGGAAAGAGATTAGCTAACGGCAGCAGTGAAGGTTTAGCGGCGAGAATAATAGATTTAATTTACAGTTGTGATGCCATGATCGATGACTCCCCTGCTGTTGACATCGTAGCAGTTAAAAATCAAATGTGTCCTCTTCACTTTATCGCAGTTGTACACATATTACGATGTGGAACATGTTCAATTTTGTTTTTGTTTTTGGTGGGGATGACTCGTGATGACACGTCTCCCCGTGAATGCGTGGGTTCCCTCCGGGTACTCCGGCTTCCTCCCACTTCCAAAGACATGCACCTGGGGATAGGTTGATTGGCAACACTAAATTGGCCCTAGTGTGTGAATGTGAGTGTGAATGTGGTCTGTCTATCTGTGTTGGCCCTGCGATGAGGTGGCGACTTGTCCAGGGTGTACCCCGCCTTCCGCCCGATTGTAGCTGAGATAGGCGCCAGCGCCCCCCGCGACCCCAAAAGGGAATAAGCGGTAGAAAATGGATGGATGGATGGGGATGACTGACTTCATATCAAAAGGAAAAGCATTAGATTGGCTGTCCTTCGTTACTAACTCCCACCCCTCTTTGAGTGTATGCCATTATAGAGCTGTAATTAGATATACTCCAAACTTATATTTAGTTTAGTTATTTAGTCTTTAGTTGAAGGGACAATGGACAGAGACATTAAGCTCAAAGACAGATGTTCTGCACCAGATTATAGCTAAATAGCAAATTTCAGTCCCTGGTTACCTAAATTAAAAATATACAAACACATGCAATCAAATTATAACAATACAATTATGCTATAGCATGTAATCATATTAAGAAAAAGTCCTAAAAAAACATTTCAGTGACACATGCGTACTTATACCTTACAACCGCACCTCTCCTTCATATCATAACTAGACAATGCTCTTGTTCACATCTGTCATCATTTGTAAAAACAACCATGATTTTAACAGACGCACCTCACAGCTCACAACAAAATGGTCTCATGCATAAATATAATACTCATTAAGTTGACATGTTGGTCAAACATGGTGCCCACCTCAGTGACAGTGTGAGCAGCTTTGATTGCTCCAAAGCCACGTTTTAAGTTTAACTGTGAAAAAAGAGTTATCTGTTTGACTTTTCAATTTTGTTGTGAAGTCATTCCGTTCCTTTATTGATTTATTTGAAAAGGTTGATTGTGCAACAGAGGTTTTATATCTGGGTATGCTACACTGCCCCCTGGTGGAGGCTGGTATGTGTGTAGTTGTCACAACAGATGTAAACTGGACAAAGTGCTTAAGTGTCACTAGTGCATAGTTATTTAGGATTCGATGGGCCATTCGTATTGATGCTAATCTTTGAATATTAGCAACATTTACCAAGCTGTATGTTGAAGAACTAAATGGTAAAAAATGGTAAATGGTTGTATTTGTATAGCGCTTTTCTACCCCTTTTTAAGGGGCCCAAAGCGCTTTGACAGTATTTCCACATTGACTCATTCATACACCCATTCACACACTGATGGCAGGAGCTACCATACAAGGCGCTAACCTGGACCCATCAGGAGCAACGGTGAAGTGTTTTGCTCAGGGACACAACGGACGTGACTAGGATGGTAGAGAGTGGGGATTGAACCAGTAACCCTCAGATTGCTGGCACGGCCACTCTCCCAACTTCGTCATGCCGTCCTAACTAAACAGTGTTGTTGTGGTTTTCGGTCAAGGATTTTGAGCAATTGTTTGTGCAAGGTTTCCAATGGCCTCAGTTTTATTTTATTTGTCTGGGACCAACATGTTGTACAATAATACGTCTAAGACTTTTCGATTGTTTTATTATACGTAACTACGAGTATCAAAACCAGTGAAGTTGGCACGTTGTGTAAATGGTAAATAAAAACAGAATACAATTATTTTTTAAATCCTTTTCAACTTATATTCAATTGAATAGACTGCAAAGACAAGATAATTAACGTTCGAACCGGAAAAATTTATTTTTTGCAAATATTAGCTCATTTGGAATTTGATGTCTGCCACATGTATCTAAAAAGCTGGCAAAAGTAGAAAACAAGACTGAGAAATTTGACGAATGCTCATCAAACACTTATTTGGAACATCCCACAGGTGAACAGGCAAATTGGGAACAGGTGGGTGCCATGATTAGGTATAAAAGCAGCGTCCATAAAATGCTCAGTCATTCACAAACAAGGATGGGGTGAGGGTCACCACTTTCTGAACAAAAGCGTGAGCAAATTGTTTGACAGTTTAAGAACAACATTTCTCAACGAGCTATTGCAAAGAATTTAGGGATTTCACCATCTACGGTCTGTAATCTCATCAAAAGTTTCAGAGAAACTGGAGAAATCACTGCACGTAAGTGGCTCAGCCCATGACCTTCGATACCTCAGGCGTTACTACATCAAAAACCGACATCAGTGTGTAAAGGATATCACCACATGGACTCAGGAACACATTTTAGAAAACGACTGTCAATAACTACAGTTGGTCGCTACATCTGTAAGTGCAAATAAAACTCAACTATTCAAAGCCAAAGCCTTTTATCAACAACACCAAGAAACCCCGCCGACTTTACTGTGCCCGAGCTGATATACTGTAAGATAATGCAAAGTGGAAAAGTGTTTTGTGGTCTGACGAGTCCACATTTCAAATTATTTTTGGAAACTGTGGATGTCGTGTCCTCCAGAACAAATAGGAAAAGAAACATCTGGACTGTTATAGGCGTAAATTTCAAAAACCAGCATCTGTGATGGTATGGGGTTGTATTAGTGCCCAAGGCATGGGTAACTTACACATCTGTGAAGGCACCATTAATGCTGAAAGGTACATACAGGTTTTTCAACAAGACAATGCCAAGCCATGTGTTACAGCAGTAGGCTTCGTAGTAAAAGAGCACGGGTACTACACACTGGCCTGCCTGTAGTCCATAACTGTCTCCCATTGAAAATGTGTGGCGCAATATTAAGCCTAAAATACCACAAAGGAGACAACTTAAGCTGTACATCAAGCAAGAACCCTGTGCCAACTGTTTTGCAATGTGTTGCTGCCATCAAATTCTAAGTTAATGATTATTTGGAAAAAAATACATATATTTCTCAGTTTGAACATTAAATATATCGTCTTTGCAGGCTATATAATTGAATATAGGTTGAAAAATATTTGCAAATCATTGTATTCTGTTTTTTCATCCATTTTCTACCGCTTATTCCCTTTGGGGTCGTATTCAGTTTTTATTTACAAATTACACAACGTGCCAACTTCACTGAATTTCGGTTTTGAAAACTGTCAGATAATTGTGTTTTCTTTGTCTTTGTTTTGGTCAAATTTTGTCCTATGTTTACCTGCTCTGATGTTAAAAACGAAACCCAAAAAAACACATCTTTCAGTCCAGGGCCCACCACAACGCCAGGGCTGCCCAGAGGGGGAAAGGCCTATAAGTGGATCACCATTAACCGACTCTGGGTATAAGACGCAATAAAAGTGGGCAATTTGTGACAATATAGGAGAGTGTCCATCTCCCTGCTCTCTGCGTCATTTTATACCTCCTCCATCTCCAGGGCCATAATGGAAAACACGTGACTGCTCTGCTCTGCGGTCAGGGAAATACGAGGGAAAAATAATCTTAGGTGGACTGTGGGAACTTGGCAAACAATGGCAATGATTGGAAGACGGGGGGCTGTGTGGAGGAGAGCAGGAAGCAGAGAACAGGAAAGCATGTCCTCCAAGAGATGATGTAAAAACTGTGCTGTGAAGACCTGGAAGCCGGCTAGACAACTGAAGGTTAGGGCGAACCGACTTAATAACCACCACGTTCCACCCTGTTTGTCCTGCTATTTAGGCACAGCGTGACACAGCCAACAGCCTGACTCAACCAGCCGTGGCACTGATTATTAGCGCCGTCCTGCAAAGTACATCTCCACCTCAGCGACCGCCCTCTTTGCACCGCGGCAGCACTACACGTCCTCGCTCCGGTCATTAGCATGCACACACAGCCCTGACAGATATACGGGCTAATCAACTTGCGCTCCTCTTATCCACAATCACGCCATATGCACAGCCGCGCAGCCCCAAAGGTGGCCAGTTGTCTGCGCCTTATGGTGCCGCTTGCTCCATGTCGCCAACTCAGCAAACAACTGATCCTTGCATAACTACATACCAGGTCCATTCTAAGCTTTTCATTTGTCTCGACTAGGGCTGTCCCGATACCAATAAATTAATACCGGTACCAAAATGTATTTAGATCATTTCCTAAATAAAGGGGACCACAAAAAATTGCTTTATTTTAAAAAAAACATCTTAGGGTACATTAAACATATGTTTCTTATTGCAATTTAGTCCTGACATAAAATGGTGATTATACTAGACAAATTGTCTTTTTAGTGGTAAGTAAACAAACAAATACTCCTAATTAGTCTGCTGACATATGCAGTAACATATTGTGTCATTTATCATTCTATTATTTTGTCAACATTATAAACAGACACAATTTAAAAAAAATATTAATCCTCTTGTTTATTTTCTGATAATATCTGATTACTTTCTGTTTCAACATGTTGTATCTACACTTCTGTTAAAATGTATTAATCACTTATTGTTCTCTTGTTTGGATACTTTACAGTAGTTTTGGATACCACAAATTTAAGTATCGATACGCTACCAAGTACTTATAGGATCATACATTGGTCATATTAAAAATCCTTATGTGGCCAGGGATGTGTTTCCTTAGTTTACAAACATGATATACATTTGTTAAATAGTAAAAAAAATATTGTGACGTTAAAAAATATTGATCTAATGATAGTGTCAGGGTGTGTTGGTGACGAACCCCAAGATGCAGATATGGCATTGAGCAGGAAAACATAGTTTAATGTTCAAAATAAATGTAAAACACAAGCCAGGAACTAAGAAACAGAAATACAGCTAACGGCTAACAGGAAAATACAAAACATGGAGCTAGGAGACAGCAAACTATAAATAGCTATAGGAACTAACAGGAACAGCTTACCGCACTAACATCGACAATGACAAGTGGTAACAACATGGACAAGTCGTAATGACAATATTCCAGCACCTGACTGGAGGACAAAGCAGGTTCAAATAGCAGCCGCCTGATTGACACAAGGTGTGGCCAGGTGCCAATCAGCTGCAGCTGAGGGGAAACAGCGCTCAGGGAGAAAAGCAGGAAATAACCAAAATAAAAGCGCTGACAGGAAACAAAGACATACACAGAGAAAAAAACTAAAACATAGCCAAACTGTCAGGGACAAACCTGACAGTAGCCCCCCTTCCCATAACGGATACCAAACGTTCTAGGAACACCCCCCCCCCCCAAAAAAAAAAAAAAAAAACAGTCCAAAGTCAAGGGAGGGTGGAGGGAGGACAAGGCGGTGGGCCTTCAGGTCAAGTGTCCCCGCAATCTACGGGGAAGAGTCAGGTAGCGACGGCTGAACGCCGCCTCAATTGGTGAGGCGGTTGCCCATGGAATGACCGCATTCGTGGCCAACGAGAGGATTGTGGCGCCCTCTGCTGGCCCACCAGAGAAAATGGTGGCGTCGCCCTCTGCTGGCCCACCGGAGGAGATGGTGGCGGCGCCCTCTGCTGGTTTACCGGAGAAGATTGTGGCGTCTGCTGGCCCACCGGAGTTCTTGGTGTCGTCTGCTGGTCCACCGAAGAGGATGGCGCCATCTGTTGAAGACCCACTGGGGCGAGAAGTAGCTGTGCATCCCCAGCTTCACAGCTACTCATAGACCCCCCCTTAAGGGACGGATCCCAAACGTCCCCCGAGAAACCAACACAGGACAGGGATGGGTGGGAGGGATTACAAAATGAGGCAAAGCATTTCCTCGATTCGGCCATCAATTTTAAATATATGTTAAGCCTCTCCGCCATAGAAATCTCTGCGAGGTTCGTGTGGTGCTGGATTATTCTGTCAGGGTGTGTGGGTGACGAACCCCAAGATGCAGGGATGGCGGCAGGCATTAAGCTGGAAGACATAATTTAATATTCAGAATATATGTAAAACACAAGCCGGGAACTAAGAAACAGAACAACTGGAATATACCTAACGGCTAACAGGAAAATACAAAACATGGAGCTAAAAGACACCAAACTTTAAATAGTAGGGGTGTAACGGTACACAAAAATTTTGGTTCGGTACGTACCTCCGTTTAGAGGTCACGTTTCGGTTCATTTTCGGTACAGTAAGAAAACAACAAAATATAAATGTTTTGGTTATTTATTTACCAAATTTGAAAAATTTTCCACCAAAAATATTTTCCTTAGTGGAATATTTGATGTGAAGTAATGGGAACCTTGGATAGGTCAATGATTAATAATAACATTGATTTTGATTCAATATTATAGAATAGAATAGAAAGTACGTTTTTGATCCCTGGGGGAAATTCAGCACCACAGTTCGCTCACAATAGACAAGTATAATAATAACTAATATAATGTATATAATATATATAATATATAAATAATATAATCATATTCTACATGTACTACATATACTTTACATATGTTTTTGAGCAATGACAGTTTGAAAGAAAAAAAACAGCTTTGTTTTATTAGTCAACATTGCAACTTTTTTTCTAAATTACATTTAACCTTTAAGCTTTTTTATTTTACTTTTGTTAGGTTTTTGTTTATTTTAATAGTATTTTTAGAAAGTGCCGTGGGCCTTTAAAACATTAGCTGTGGGCTGCAAATGGCTTCCGGGGCACACTGTTGACACAAAAATTAAATCTGATAAATCTATGCGCTTTCTTTGTCTCTCCCCCTCCCTCACGAATGCTGCTGCGTGCTCAATTTGTTTTGTTTTTGACCTTCTTAACACTGAACGTACATTGAAAATACACACGAGCATAACTCGTGCAGGGGGTGGGGGGTTTTTGGTCTGGTGAGGGGAGGACGTGTGGTCAGGACCTAGCCCAATCGCTGCTAGCAGGCTAGACTGACCATACGTCCTCTTTTCACCGGACATAACCTCTTTTGGGGAGCTGTCAGGGCGGAGTTTCTTAAATGCCTCAAATGTCCGGCATTTTGAGTATTGCTTACACAAAGTGCAGTACGCTACTTAATATGTCCGTGTGGAAACTTGTTCGGTTCACCTCCGCACCGAACCGGAAACCCCGTACCAAAACGGTTCGATAAAATACTCGTAGCGTGACACCCCTAGTAAATAGCTATAGGAACCAACAGGAACAGCTTACCGCACTGACATCGACAATGACAAGTGGTAACGACAGCGACAAGTCGTAATGACAATAATCCAACACCTGACTTGAGGACAAAGCAGGTTCAAATAGCACCTGGCTGATTGTCACCAGGTGTAGCCAGGTGCCAATCAGCTGCAGCTGAGCAGAAACAGCACTTAGGGAGAAAAGCAGGAAATAACCAAAATAAAAGCACTGACAGGAAACAAAGACATACACTGAGGAAAATCTAAAACATAACCCAACTGTCAGGGACAAACCTGACAGATAGTACTATCAACTGGATACGCTCTCGTACTTTGTATGCATATATATATGTATATATATATATATATGTGTATATATATATATATATATATATATATATATATATATATGTATATATATGTATATATATATATAGATTTATATATATATATATATATATATATATATATATATACATATATATGCATATGTATATATATATATATATGTATACATATTAATATATATATATAGATATATAGATATATATATAGATATATATATCTATATATATATATATATATATATATATATATATATATATATATAATATATATATCAATCAATCAATCAATGTTTACTTATATAGCCCTAAATCACTAGTGTCTCAAAGGGCTGCACAAACCACCACGACATCCTCGGTAGGCCCACATAAGGGCAAGGAAAACTCACACCCAGTGGGACATCGGTGACAAAATGACCCAGTGGGACGTCGGTGACAATAATGACTATGAGAACCTTAGAGAGGAGGAAAGCAATGGATGTCGAGCGGGTCTAACATGATACTGTGAAAGTTCAATCCACAATGGATCCAACACAGTCGCGAGAGTCCAGTCCAAAGCGGATCCAACACAGCAGCGAGAGTCCCGTTCACAGCGGAGCCAGCAGGAAACCATCCCAAGCGGAGGCGGATCAGCAGCGCAGAGATGTCCCCAGCCGATACACAGGCAAGCAGTACATGGCCACCGGATCGGACCGGACCCCCTCCACAAGGGAGAGTGGGACATAGAAGAAAAAGAAAAGAAACGGCAGATCAACTGGTCTAAAAAGGGAGTCTATTTAAAGGCTAGAGTATACAAATTAGTTTTAAGGTGAGACTTAAATGCTTCTACTGAGGTGGCATCTCGAACTGTTACCGGGAGGGCATTCCAGAGTACTGGAGCCCGAACGGAAAACGCTCTATAGCCCGCAGACTTTTTTTGGGGTTTGGGAATCACTAACAAGCCGGAGTCCTTTGAACGCAGATTTCTTGCCGGGACATATGGTACAATACAATCGGCAAGATAGGATGGAGCTAGACCGTGTAGTATTTTATACGTAAGTAGTAAAACCTTAAAGTCACATCTTAAGTGCACAGGAAGCCAGTGCAGGTGAGCCAGGACAGGCGTAATGTGATCAAACTTTCTTGTTCTTGTCAAAAGTCTAGCAGCCGCATTTTGTACCAACTGTAATCTTTTAATGCTAGACATGGGGAGACCCGAAAATAATACTTTACAGTAGTCGAGGCGAGACGTAACAAACGCATGGATAATGATCTCAGCGTCTTTAGTGGACAGAATGGAGCGAATTTTAGCGATATTACGGAGATGAAAGAAGGCCGTTTTAGTAACGCTTTTAATGTGTGCCTCAAAGGAGAGAGTTGGGTCGAAGATAAGACCCAGATTCTTTACCGTGTCGCCTTGTTTAATTGTTTGGTTGTTAAATGTTAGAGTTGTATTATTAAATAGAGTTCGGTGTCTAGCAGGACCGATAATCAGCATTTCCGTTTTTTTGGCGTTGAGTTGCAAAAAGTTAGCGGACATCCATTGTTTAATTTCATCAAGACACGCCTCCAGCTGACTACAATCCGGCGTGTTGGTCAGCTTTAGGGGCATGTAGAGTTGGGTGTCATCAGCATAACAGTGAAAGCTAACACCGTATTTGCGTATGATGTCACCTAGCGGCAGCATGTAGATGCTGAAGAGTGCAGGGCCAAGGACCGAACCCTGGGGAACTCCACACGTTACCTTAACGTAGTCCGAGGTCACATTGTTATGGGATTTTGATTGATTGATTGATACTTTTATTAGTAGATTGCACAGTACAGTACATATTCCGTACAATTGACCACTAAATGGTAACACCCGAATAAGTTTTTCAACTTGTTTAAGTCGGGGTCCACGTTAATCAATTCATGGTAGACACACTGCATCCTATCAGTAAGATAAGAGTTAAACCAAGACAGGGCTAAGTCTGACATACCAATTCGTGTTTTGATACGTTCTAATAAAATATTATGATCGACGGTATCGAAAGCAGCGCTAAGATCGAGGAGCAGCAACATAGATGACGCGTCAGAATCCATCGTTAGCAATAGATCATTAGATCATTAGTCATTTTTGCGAGGGCTGTCTCCGTGGAGTGATTTGTCCTGAAACCGGATTGAAAGGTATATATATATATATATATATATATATATATATATATATATATATATATATAAATATATATATATATACACACACACACAAATATATATATACATGTGAATATATGCATATATGTGTATATGTATAAATATATGTATGTATATATATATATATATATACTGTATATCTACATATACACATATATATATACATATATATATATATATATATATATATATATGTATGCATGCATTTATATATATTTGTATGTGTATATATGTATATGTATTTACAAACCCCGTTTCCATATGAGTTGGGAAATTGTGTTAGAGGTAAATAAATACAGAAGACAATGATTTGCAATTCCTTTTCAACCTATATTCAATTGAATGCACTACAAAGACAAGATATTTGATGTTCACACTCATAAACTTTAATTTTTTTTTGCAAATAATAATTAACTTAGAATTTCATGGCTGCAACACGTGCCAAAGTAGTTGGGAAAGGGCATGTTCACCACTGTGTTACATCACCATTTCTTTTAACAACACTCAATAAAAGTTTTGGAACTGAAAAAAAACTAATTGTTGAAACTTTGAAAGTGGAATTATTCCCCATTTTTGTTAATGTAGAGCTTCAGTCGTTCAACAGTCCGGGGTCTCCGCTGTCGTTGTTTACGCTTCATAATGCGCCACACATTTTCGATGGGAGACAGGTCTGGAATGCAGGCGGGCCAGGGAAGTACCCGCACTCTTGTTTTTACGAAGCCACGCAGTTGTCACACGTGCTGAATGTGACCTGGCATTGTCTTGCTGAAATAAGCAGGGGCGTCCATGAAAAAGACGGCGCCTAGATGGCAGCATATGTTGTATATACCTTTCAGCATTAATGGTACCTTCACAGATGTGTATGTTACCCATGCCTTGGGCAGTAATGCACCCCCTTACCATCACAGATGCTGGTTTTTGAACTTTGTGTCGATAACAGTCTGAATGGTTCGCTTCCCCTTTGGTCCGGATGACACGATGTCGACTATTTCCAAAACAATTTGAAATAGGATAGGATAGGATAGGATAGGATATGATAGGATAGGTCATTATTGTCATTGCTCAAGTACAACAAAACTTTGTTTTCAGCACAAACCTGTTTAAGATTAGACAAACAAACAGTTTACAAGGCTACAAAACAAGAACGCCGATGGGTCGCCTTAAGGCGCCCCGTAAAAGATGGGAAAAAGGTAAACGTTGGGGAAGGATGAGTAAAAAAATACAATCCAGACTGGGCTCCTAAGGGGGCCCAGTCTGGAGTGGGAAAAAAACTCCATGTGTTTAAAAATCTTAAAAACATTATTAAGGTTGTATTTTTTCTCTAAAATTGTCTTTCTGAAAGTTGTATTAAGCAAAGTAAAGAAAATAATGAATTTATTTAAACAAGTGAAGACCAAGTCTTTAAAATATTTTCTTGGATTTTCAAATTCTATTTGAGTTTTGTCTCTCTTTAAATTAAAAATGTCAAGCAAAGCGAGACCAGGTTGCTCACAGGCAGCTCACTGGTAAGTCCTGTGTAACCAATAAGTGCTACAAATCAGTGCAATATTTATACTATGTGGGGTGTTATGGGCTAGGAACAGAAGATTTGTTTCAACTCGGAGAGAGAGAGCAGAGCTTGAATCGTCGTTTGGTTGACACCGTGTATTAGACAATTAGTGATGGACAGCAGATATATACACACAATGAGTTGAACGGCCATTTAACATGAAAGCTATTTGAAGAGAAAAACACAAGTACTATATACATATATGCAATTCCCTTTAAACTAATCAGTCTCTGGATCTAGTTCAAATCCCAGCTGATACCTAATAGTTTTTGGAAAAAAAGACGGCAGTACAGTCCATGTGCTGCAGGTAAAGGTGAAAATTGTAAAGGGTTGGCTCAAGAGCCTCCTACCAGCCCAGACAGAGCAGGTGGGGATGTTCCTGGATGGAATCTCTCAAAACCGATCCTTGGACTAGCTCGCCATCAAAAAGAGAAGCCTGGCCTGTGTAAGAGCCAGAACTATTCTTATAAATCCATGTGTACACAAATGATCTTCCTTAAATAACACTAATTGCATTTTCAAGTATTCATAATATAGTATTCAATATATTATTTAGTATTCATAATAAATCTTTAATAATTTCTAGTTATTTTCTCAATGTTGTTCAATATAAATCAACAAACATATCAGAATCACAATATGCAATACAAACTAGTCAGTGCACTAAACATGCTTATTATCTAAACACATTTAAAAGTACATTCTATACACAATTGTTATCATTAGTCATTAATTGAAGTCATTAACCTTTTATATGGACGATTGAGAATATGCCACAAAGACTGTTGCAATGATGAAAGATTAATGCTTAAAGTGCTATTGTCATAAATATGGACTCACCAACTCAGCTTCTACAGTCAAACAGCTTAATGACAAAGAATCCGGCGCTGGTAGTCGGCTCTATAAATTTACAAATAGGCATGTAGTTTAAAATCCGGCAGCACAATGTTTCAGGTGAAAACGAGAATTAAAAACCTACCTCGAGCAGAAATACAATCAATCTCCTCTCACGTCCTGGCTACTTCCTGCTACCGGCTTATAAGCACCACTAATTGGACCGCGGCGGTCACGTGACAAGGGAGAGTGCACCGATCTCCCGAAGAGTAAACAGAACAAGAGCATATCAGTCACTTCCGGCTACCGGCATATAACTACAGGTGATTGGACTGTGGCAGTCACGTGACTAGGAAGCGCGCAAAGAGTAAATAAAAAGGCAAGAGCCTAATAGTATCCATTTGTATGTATTTGACACATGCGCTACACCAGCTATTTGAGCTATTTTTAGAACAGGCCAGCGGGCGACTCATCTGGTCCTTACGGGCGATATGATGCCCACGGGCACCGCGTTGGTGACCCCTGCTTTAGAGATTGATGTCGGTTTTTGAAACAGTGCTGTCCGAGGGATCGAAGGTCACGGTCATTCAGTGTTGGTTTCCGGCCATGCCGCTTACGTGGAGTGATTTCTCCAGATTATCTGAACCTTTTGATGTTATTATGGACCGTAGATGTTGAAATTCCTAAAATTCCTGCAATAGCACTTTGAGATACGTTGTTCTTAAACTGTTTGACTATTTGCTCATGTAGTTGTGGACAAAGGGGTGTACCTCGCCCCATCCTTTCTTGTGAAAGACTGAGCATTTTTTGGGAAGCTGTTTGTATACTCAATCATGGCACCCACCTGTTCACAATTAGCCTGCACACCCGTGGGATGTTCCAAATAAAGGTTTGATGAGCATTCCACAACTTTATCAGTATTTATTGCCACCTTTCCCAATTTCTTTGTCACGTGTGGCTGCCATCAAATTCTAAAGTTAATGATTATTTGCAAAAAAAAAATGTTTATCAGTTTTAACATCAAATATGTTGTCTTTGTCGCATATTCAACTGAATATGGGTTGAAAATGATTCGCAAATCATTGTATTCCGTTTATATTTACAATTTCCCAACTCATATGGAAACGGGGTTTGTATTATCCAATCGTAACCCAAGAATCGATATTGAATCGAATCGTGGGACACCCAAAGATTCGCAGCCCTGATATGTGTATATATTGTGTATATATATATATATATATATATATATATATATATATATATATATATATATATATATATATATACATATACAGGTGTTGTTCATATTATTAGAATATCATGAAAAAGTTCATTTATTTCAGTAATTATATTCAGAACGTGAAACTTACATATTAGATCAATTCATTACACACCCATCCATCCATCCATCCATCTTCTTCCGCTTATCCGAGGTCGGGTCGCGGGGGCAACAGCCTAAGCAAGGAAACCCAGACTTCCCTTTCCCCAGCCACTTCGTTTAGCTCTTCCCGGGGGATCCTGAGGCGTTCCCAGGCCAGCCGGGAGACATAGTCTTCCCAACGTGTCCTGGGTCTTCCCCGTGGCCTCCTACCGGTTGGACGAGCCCTAAACACCTCCCTAGGGAGGCGTTCGGGTGGCATCCTGACCAGATGCCCGAACCACCTCATCTGGCTCCTCTCGATGTGGAGGAGCAGCGGCTTTACTTTGAGTTCCTTCCGGATGGCAGAGCTTCTCTCACCCTATCTCTAAGGGAGAGCCCCGCCAAACGGCGGAGGAAACTCATTTCGGCCGCTTGTACCCGTGATCTTATCCTTTCGGTAATGACCCAAAGCTCATGACCATAGGTGAGGATGGGAACGTAGATCGACCGGTAAATTGAGAGCTTTGCCTTCCGGCTCAGCTCCTTCTTCACCACAATGGATCGGTACAACGTCCGCATTACTGAAGACGCCGCACCGACCCGCCTGTCGAACTCACGATCCACTCTTCCCTCACTCCTGAACAAGACTCCTAGGTACTTGAACTCCTCCACTTGGGGCAGGGTCTCCTCCCCAACCCGGATATGGCACTTCACCCTTTTCCGGGTGAGAACCATGGACTCGGACTTGGAGGTGCTGATTCTCATTCCGGTCGCTTCACACTCGGCTGCAAACCGATCCAGTGAGAGCTGAAGATCCCGGTCAGATGAAGCCATCAGGACCACATCATCTGCAAAAAGCAGAGACCTAATCCTGCGGTCACCAAACCGGAACCCCTCAACGCCTTGACTGCGCCTAGAAATTCTGCCCATAAAAGTTATGAACAGAATCGGTCACAAAGGACAGCCTTGGCGGAGTCCAACCCTCACTGGAAATGTGTTCGACTTACTGCCGGCAATGCGGACCAAGCTCTGGCACTGATCGTACAGGGAGCGGACCGCCACAATAAGACAGTCCGATACCCCATACTCTCTGAGCACTCCCCACAGGACTTCCCGAGGGACACGGTCGAATGCCTTCTCCAAGTCCACAAAGCACATGTAGACTGGTTGGGCAAACTCCCATGCACCCTCAAGAACCCTGCCGAGAGTAGAGAGCTGGTCCACAGTTCCACGACCAGGACGAAAACCACACTGTTCCTCCTGAATCCGAGGTTCGACTATCCGGCGTAGCCTCCTCTCCAGTACACCTGAATAAACCTTACCGGGAAGGCTGAGGAGTGTGATCCCACGATAGTTGGAACACACCCTCCGGTCCCCCTTCTTAAAGAGAGGAACCACCACCCCGGTCTGCCAATCCAGAGGTACCACCCCCGATGTCCACATGATGCTGCAGAGTCTTGTCAACCAAGACAGCCCCACAGCATCCAGAGCCTTAAGGAACTCCGGGCGGGTATCGTCCACCCCCGGGGCCTTGCCACCGAGGAGCTTTTTAACTACCTCAGCGACCTCAGCCCCAGAAATAGGAAAGTCCACCACAGATTCCCCAGGCACTGCTTCCTCATAGGAAGACGTGTTGGTGGGATTGAGGAGGTCTTCGAAGTATTCCTTCCACCTACCCACAACATCCGCAGTTGAGGTCAGCAGAACACCATCCGCACCATACACGGTGTTTATAGTGCACTGCTTCCCCTTCCTGAGGCGGCGTATGGTGGTCCAGAATCGCTTCGAAGCCGTCCGGAAGTCATTTTCCATGGCTTCCCCGAACTCCTCCCATGTCCGAGTTTTTGCCTCAGCGACCGCTGAAGCCGCACACCGCTTGGCCGGTCGGTACCTGTCCACTGCCTCCGGAGTCCTATGAGCCAAAAGGACCCGATAGGACTCCTTCTTCAGCTTGACGGCATCCCTCACCGCTGGTGTCCACCAAGGGGTTTTAGGATTGCCGCCCCGACAGGCACCAACTACCTTGCGGCCACAGCTCCGATCAGCCGCCTCGACAATAGAGGTGCGGAACATGGTCCACTCGGACTCAATGTCCAGCACCTCCCTCGTGACATGTTCGAAGTTCTTCCGGAGGTGGGAATTGAAACTTTCTCTGACAGGAGACTCTGCCAGACGTTCCCAGCAGACCCTCACAATGCGTTTGGGCCTGCCAGGTCGGTCCGGCATCCTCCCCCACCATCGCAGCCAACTCACCACCAGGTGGTGATCGGTAGAAAGCTCCGCCCCTCTCTTCACCCGATTGTCCAAAACATAAGGCCGCAAATCCGATGACACAACTACAAAGTCGATCATGGAACTGCGGCCTCGGGTGTCCTGGTGCCAAGTGCACATATGGACACCCTTATGTTTGAACATGGTGTTTGTAATGGACAAATTGTGACGAGCACAAAAGTCCAATAACAAAACACCACTCGGGTTCAGATCCGGGCGGCCATTCTTCCCAATCACGCCTCTCCAGGTTTCACTGTCGTTGCCAACATGAGCGTCGAAGTCCCCCAGTAGGACAAGGGAATCACCCGGGGGAGCACTTTCCAGTACCCCGTCGAGTGTACCCAAAAAGGGTGGGTACTCTGAACTGCTGTTTGGTGCGTAAGCACAAACAACAGTCAGGACCCGCCCCCCCACCCGAAGGCGGAGGGAGGCTACCCTTTCGTCCACTGGGTTGAACTCCAACGTGCAGGCTTTAAGCCGGGGAGCAACCAGAATTGCCACCCCAGCCCGTCGCCTCTCACTGTCGGCAACGCCAGAGTGGAAGAGGGTCCAGTCCCTTTCGAGAGAAGTGGTTCCAGAGCCCTTGCTGTGCGTCGAAGTGAGTCCGACTATATCCAGCCGGAACTTCTCCACTTCACGCACTAGCTCAGGCTCTTTCCCCCCCAGTGAGGTGACGTTCCACGTCCCAAGAGCTAGCTTCTGTAGCCGAGGATCGGACCGCCAAGTGCCCTGCCTTCGGCTGCCGCCCAGCTCACATTGCACCCGACCTCTATGGCCCCTGCTATGGGTGGTGAGCCCATTGGAGGGGTGACCACGTTGCCTCTTCGGGCTGTGCCCGGCCGGGCCCCATGGGAACAGGCCCGGCCACCAGGCGCTCGCCATCGTTCCCCACCTCCGGGCCTGGCTCCAGAGGGTGGGCCCGGTGACCCGCGTCCGGGCGAGGGAAATCTGGGTCCATGTTTTGTCTTCTTCATAGAGGTCTTCATTACAGACATTGTGATATATTTGAAATGTTTACTTCTTTAAATTTTGATGATTAGTACTGACAATTACTGAAAATCCCAAATTCAGTATCTCAGAAAATTAGAATATAAGTTACGACTAGTACCAAAAAATATTTTTCAGAAGTGTTGGCCAACTGAAAAGTATGAACATGAAAAGTTTCAGGATGTACGGCAATCAATACTTAGTTGCAGCTCCTTTTGCCTGAATTGCTGCAGCAATACGGCGTGGCATGGAGTCCACCAGTCTGTTGCACTCCTCAGGTGTTATGAGAGCCCAGGTTGCTTTAATAGTGGCCTTCAGCTCTTCAGCATTTTTGGGTCTAGCATCTCGCATCTTCCGCTTCACAATACCCCTTAGGTTTTCTATGGGGTTAAGGTCAGGTGAGTTTGCAGGCCAATCAAGAACAGGGATACCATGGTCCTTAAACCAGGTACTGGTAGATTTGGCACTTTGTGCAGGTGCCAAGTCATGTTGGAAAATGAAATCTTCACCTCCATAAAATTGGTCCGCGGCAGGCAGCATAACGTGTTCTAAAACTTCCTGGTAGACTGTTGCATTGACCCTAGACCTCAGGAAACACAGTGGACCAACACCAGCAGATGACGTGGCATCCCAGACCATTACCGATTGTGGAAATTTGACGCTGGACTTCAGGCAACGTGGATTCTGTGCCTCTCCTGTCTTCCTCCAGACTCTGGGACCTTGATTTCCAAAGGAGATACAACATTTACTTTCATCTCAAAACATAACTTTGGACCATTCAGCAGCAATCCAGTCCTTTTTGTCTTGAGACGGTGTCTCTTATTCAAGAGTGGCTTTACACAAGGAATGCGACAGCTGAAGCCCATATCTTGCATACGTCGGTGCGTGGTGGTTCTTGAAGCACTGACTCCAGCTGCAGTCCACTCTTTGTGGATCCCCCCTACATTTTTGAATCGGTTTTGTTTTACAATCCTCTCCAGGGCGCGGTTATCCCTTTTGCTTGTACACTTTTTTCTACCACATCTTTGTCTTCCCTTCGCCTCTCTATTAATGTGCTTGGACACAGAGCTCTGGGAACATCCAACCTCTTTGGCAATGACCTTTTGTGCCTTGCCCTCCTTCTTTAAAGTATCAATGGTCATCTTTTGGACAGTTGTCAAGTCAGCAGTCTTCCCCATGATTGTGTTTCATACAGAATCAAAACGAGAGACCATTTAAAGGCTTTTCCAGGTGTTTTGAGTTAGTTAGCTAATTAGAGTGTGTCTTCAATATCTGACCTTTTCACCATATTCTAATTTTCTGAGATGTTGAATTTAGGATTTTCATTGGTTGTCAGCTATAATCATCTCCTTTTTGGCAAAAAACACTTGAAATGTATCAGTCTGTTTGGAATGAATGTATAAATTCTACAAGTTTGACTTTCTAAATGGAATTAATGAAATAAATCAACTTTTTCATGATATTCTAATAATATGACAAGCACATGTATATATATATATATATATATATATGTATATATACACATATGTATTTATATATGTGTGTGTGTGTATATATATATATATATATATATATATATATATATATATATATATATATATATATATATACTGTATATATATATACTGTATGTACAAGCCCCAAAACAAAGCATTGGAGCATTCACACGCAATTCTTTCGGTAATTGCCTCATCTAGTTTCTGAGTAATACTACTTCATTTTGACTTTGGTCCTCGAAGGACCTTGTGGAACAGACTACCAACAAAAACCGACATGCCCCTGCAGCAAAGAAAGTATTATATCTAACCCTTGATGGAGGTAAGACTGACAGCAGCAACATAAATGCCAATGTCATTAAGCACTAAAAGCGTTTCATTCAGAGATGAAGGATGGCGGTTAGCTGGGAGGAATTCGGGGAAATGCTCGTCCGTTTTCTTCGGACATCGTTGGCAAGCTCGCCGCTTCCTATGCGAACGTACAGTCAAACAAGCCAATCAGCTCGCAGCTTTGCGCAGCTAATCTTGGAGCACCGCTGCCAAAAAGGTTGTAACACGAACCACCAAAGCTCAGCACATAATTCCTGCTGTCAGAGCACCAAATCAAACAATGCTTTCTCTGAAATTACACACCGCAGCCGTGCGTGACCTCACAGATGAAATATCTCTGTGGTGTCTTGTCTGGTGTTCCGAGTACTTGTTGATTACATAGCAGGAAGTGTGAGTTTAGATTATGGGAAGCTTTATATCGAGGGGTCGCCAACCCACGGCTCCTTAGTGCTGCCCTAGTAGCTCCCTGGAGCTTTTTCAAAAATGTATAAAAAATAAAACATACATAAACTGTGTTTTAATGTGGTTTCTATGGGACAAAATTACACAAACCTTCATAATTTTTAGAAATCCCACTGTTTATATTCAACATGCTTCACTGATTAGCGCCGTTTTGTCCTACTAATTTTGGTGGTCATCATAGTTTGTTTACATGTACAACTTTCTTCGATGCTGCCACAGAAAGACGTGTTTTATGCCACTCCTCCTTTGTCTCATTTTATCCACCAAACCTTTTATGTTGTGCGTGAATGCACAATGGTGAGCTTTGTTCATGTTATTGACTTGTGTGGAGTGCTAATCAGACATATTTGGTCAGTGCATGACTGACTAACATGCTAATTAGGCTAGTTGTATGTATATATTGCATCATCGTGCCTCGTTTGAGTTAATTTAATTTCCTTTAACGATGTCCTCTGCATACGGCTCTTTAGCACCCCCCTAGTGGCTCCCTGGGACGTTTTCAAAAATGTATGAGAATGGAAAAAGAAGGAGGTAAAAAAAGAACTTTTTGTTTTAATATGGTTTCTGTATGAAAAAAAACATGACACAAATCTTCCTAATTGTTCGAAATCCCACTAATGAGAGTATTTGGCAAGCGCTGTTTTGTCCTACTAATTTCGGCGGTCTTTGAATGCACCGTAGTTTGTTTACATGTACAACTTTCTCTGGACGCTGTTTTATGCCACGTTTTCTTTGTCTCATTTTGTCCACTACATTTTTATACTGTGCTGAAAATGCACAAAGGTGAGTGTTGTTGATGTTATTGACTTGTGTGGAGTGCTAATAAGGCATATTCGGTCAGTGCCTGACTGCAAGCTAATCCATGCTAACATGCTATTTAGGCTAGCTGTATGTACATATTGCATCATTATCCCCCATTTGTAGGTATATTTAATTTTATTTACTTATGTCCTCGGTGTATTTAATTTATATTTGCAAGTCTCATGACAAATTATCTGTATGTAATATTGGCTGCATTTCTGATAGTTGTTTGTGCACCATCTTGTTCCAGACCACAGCAAACATTACCCAGCTTGCCAAAGATTGTAATAAATCCATCAGAAGAAGACAGCATGCCGTTAACACGAAAACACACATCAATATCGACACATACATTGTGTTGTCTTCACTATAACACGTATATAAGAGTTTTAAAGTAATTTTGATAGGAGGCCAATACATCTAATATAGACACATCATGTGTTGCCTTCATTATAAAACTTATTTAAGACTTTTATTTTTGGTCCAATATGCGTGGCTCTTTTAACATGTTGAGTTGCCGACCCCTACATTTGCGTGGAAATAATTGATTTTAGCGAGGGAAGTGTTGCAGGACAAGCACATCTGCCCTCTTGGGTCTGCACTGGTACGGACTGGCCTTCTGGGACAGACAGAACCTTATTAACGAGAAAGATTGGGGGTGATTGGTTGGACAGAGTGCTTTTTGCCTCCTGGGTCATTATCCATATGTCTCGTTTGTAAGCTGTATTTAGCGCTCACAGACTGAAAGGCTACATATGGACAATCTTTTTTTGAAGGACGGGACAGACACCGCAATCATCAGCCTGGACCTATTTACATGTCGACGTAAGACGTAAATGAGTCTCACAATCAATTCCGCATGGCGACGAGAGATTTACTTGCTCATGTAAAGCCTGGCAGCTTTACCACAGAGTTTGCCAAGTGACATCTGAGAAGTCTGGAGAGGTTTTTTTCCCTGTGTTTTCTTTGGCTGAGAGAGAGCAAGCGAACTCTTAAGACGGGGGCAGACTTTGGGGGTGTTTAGTTAGGGCTCAGGTTGCGTATCTTGTTCGTCGAAGCCACGCTAATGGCGACTGTTTAGGAAGGCAGGAAGGAAACAGCGATTTTCGGACTGTTCTTGGGTTAAATATATATCATTGTCCGCTGTGAGAGTCTGGGAAGGGGGGAAAGGACAAGAAGCTCTGCAAAGGTTTTGCCGCAAAAAACGTGAATTGTTTTACTTGTTGCGTAACATGAACGGTACCGCAAAAGTTGGAATTCTTTAACTCTAGGATGAAGCCACTCATCCTTGAAGCAACAAAAAAGTCGGATGCAGTCCCTTACGTGAAAAATCCACGAGCAGAAACAGCGAGTAGAGGAAATTTGGCAAATAAAGGCAATTCTACGGGTTAATAAAAAGGGTGCGTGAAGCAAAATATGGAGGTATTTGGGATTCAAAACTATCGATCAAGGTGGCGCTTTTTAAAAACGGAAGCACCACGCTGCAAGCAGTGCTTTAAAATGTGCCTCGCCAAAGGTGGCAATCTTAGGTAAACATTCACATGACAATAATCCAGACCTGCACAAATATTTTAAAGTCATAAGGCGCATGAAAGGGGTCATATTAGGATTTTTTTTTTTTAAATGTAAAAGACTTCCTCGTGGTCTACATAATATGTTATGGTGGTTCTTTGGTCAAAATTAGAAAATTTGAGGTGGAGGAGGTAGCGAGGGTCGGGTGTATATTGTAGCGTCCTGGAAGAGTTAGTGCTACAAGGTGTTCTGGGTATTTGTTTTGTTGTGTTTATGTTGTGTTACAGTGCGGATGTTCTCCCGAAATGTGTTTGTCATTCTTGTTTGGTGTGGGTTCACATGTGGCGCGTATTTGTAACAGTGTTAAAGTTGTTTATACGGCCACCCTTAGTGTGACCTGTATGGCTGTTGACCAAGTATGCTTGCATTCGCTTGTGTGTGTGAACAGCCGTAGATATTATGTGACTGGACCGGCACGCAAAGGCAGTGCCTTTTAGGTTTAATGGCGCTCTGTATCTCTCCCTTCGTCCGTGTACACAGCGGCATTTTTTGGAACCGATACCGATAACTTTGAAACCGATACCGATAATTTCCAATATTACAGTTTAAAGCATTTATTGGCCGATAATATCGGCAGCCCGATAATATCGGTTCGATAATATCCGTAGCCCGATATTATCGAACATCTCTACCGACTACAATTGGGGACGTGTGCACATTTTTAGGATTTATGCACATTCCCAAAACAGATCAGCAGGTAACAGAAGGTAAGAAAAGTTGGTTTTGCATAATATTGCAAAACAAAATGCCAGATAATGCGTCCGCTAATGGCTTCCATTTTGCGGTCCTTATAGACGCACCTTGATAATACTCGTACTTATAACTACGGAAGCCATAATGCGCCAACAATTCATCAAGCAGTGTGGCTTCAAAGTCGTACTAAAAGATTTTTGAGCGTTTTGGTAATGCTATATATTTTCAATGGAACATTTAAAGTTTTGATGTTGTATTCCTGCGTCATATTGCAGTCTACACGTATCTCTTATGTGTAACTACTGGTCACACTTATCGTTAAACCAAAGGGACAAGCGGTAGAAAATGGATGGATGGATATATCGTGATATTCGAATATACGTTCTCACACAGTTGCTTTTAGCTGTGGGCATTAGACTACAGGCTCTTCTCACTCTTTCTTGTCCCTCCTTCTCACAGGGACGTAAAACAAGCGCACCTTCTTACATAAGTCACATACGTATAGGTAATCGCGGAGCAGAGAGGTAGCGGTATGGGTAACGTTTGCTGGGTGCGAGTTTTAATGCGAGAGAAAGAAGGTGCGAATCTGGTAACAAATGAAGGAAGAAATAATTCCCAATAAAAACAGCAAGGAGTCCATTTTCTGGAGGTGGTTTGGCTTCAAGTGGGAATATGTCAAACAGACAACATATTAGCATTAGTGCTAATATGTAGCATCATTTGAAAAGTTACTTGCTAGAGAATGAAGAGTGCGTACTCAGCATATCAACATCTCTGTTCGGCGCCACACCAACAAAATGCAGAGGCAACCATTTCCACATCAACACTGTATGAAAAATCAGTCAACAACAGAAGGAGATAATGTCCGCAGGAACCTACCACATAGCGAAGGACATACACTATTTGATTTCCCATTATGCAGCTCATTTTATTTTACACTTTTTGAAATATCATGTGTGACATCATGCACAAAAGTGCACTTTATTTGTTTTAAACTATTGTAGTGGTGTTCTGTACAAAAAGTATACTTTAATTTAGTGTTGTTTTGATATGTCATCTTAGTGACATCATGCACAAGAGTGCACTCATGGCTTTTTTTAAAATGTCTTTGACAATCTTGCACTTTCTGTTTTGAAATGACATGAATGTTTATGCCACTACTTTATAACTGTTTAATACATACAGTTTTAGTAAATTGACTTAGTTGTGATTTACTTCTCTGCATGAAAGTTTAAAATGAGCATATATTAATGCAGTATGAAGAAGAATGTTTTAATGTAGACACATAGAATCATCATACTGGTGTGATTATATGCATCAATTGTTCCATCCATTTTCTACCGCTTATTCCCTTTCGGGGTCGCGGGGGGCGCTGGCGCCTATCTCAGCTACAATCGGTCAATTGTTCATTCAAGGCTAAGGCAAAATATCGATATATATATCGTGCATCGTGATATGGCCTAAACATTTCGAGATATTAAAAAATGGTCATATCGCCCAGGCCTAGTTTGATGTGTCCTATGTTTATCCGGCATCTGTGTTTCTGTGCATGAGTGTGCTCCTTATAAGACTAATTAAACCCGCCTACTTTCCATTCTGGAGCCATGGGGTTTAAGCAGAGGCTGAGGACCACCGTGGCTCCCACAGGTCACCTGCCTTAAAACACAAACTGACTTTTAAGAACTCCCGAAACACAATACAACGCTTTATGAGGAGTCTGTATTTTTCAGGGGGAAAAAAACACACATTTGTCCATTTTTGAATGCTAACATCCTCTAATTTCCCGCTGGTTATTCTGTGGATGCTATTTCTGAAATACAGTGTGGGAAAAGGCAACGTGAACAGATCCTGTGTCTGTGTGGGACTGTTATTTGGAGGGAGGACAAATAGGATGACGGGGGAGGAGGAGAATAGAACGCGAGTGAAGGAAATGGAGGTTTGGCAGGAATGCACATGTGAATGTGAAAGGACTATTAGGGTTGAGAGTCTTTTAGGAGGAGTCGCTTAAGTGGCGCCTCAGCCTCCATGTTGCCTTTCAGGACATAAAACTCAGCCCCGGTCCCGCACTCTTGTATTTATCTGCTTTTTGGCGCTGTAGCTGCCCGGAAGGTGGCGGGACTGATTGATTGATGAAGTTTCGCAGCCCAGGGGATCCAATCACATAATCAGCTCGTATCGATCGACTGTCCCCATTCGGAGCCTGCTAGCTGTGCCAGCTTGTGAGCCTGGCAAGCGTTCAAAGGCTCGATCTGGGCGGTGCTGTCTCTTCGGTCCAGATGCATGCTGGGAGGCCTGATATCTGCACGACAATACCGCAATTGTCCGTGTTCGGTCCTTTGTATCGCTCGTAATTGGAACGACTGAGAAATTAATTATGCCTCACAGTAATTGCATCAAATGGTTAATGATCCGATCTCACCGGAATTTAAATCGGGCTTCAACCTGGGATTGCATGGCTAATGACTTCCTTTGTTACATTTACTCAGCGTAATTCCCCCCAAAATTAGGATGCCAGGCACCTCATTTGTTCAACTGTGATAAGAATTAAAGAAGCAAACTTAATTTAAACAAGTTTTGATGTACAAAATAGTTTTGACAACAATACACTTTATTTACAAAACCCAAAATGGTAAATGAAAACTGAATATAATAATTTGTAAAACCTTTTCAACCTATATTCAATTGAATAGACTGCAAAGACAAGATACTTAGCAATCAAACTATTTTTTGCAAATATTAGTTCATTTGGAATTTGATGGCTGCAACATGTTTTAAAAAAGGTGGCACAAGTGGCAAAAAAGTCTGAGAAAGTTGAGGAATGCTAGCCCGTTCCAAATAAGTGTTTTTATTTGGAACATCTCACAGATGAACGGGCTAATTGGGAACAGGTGGGTACCATGAATGGGTATCAAAACAGCTTCCATTAAAATGCTCAGTCATTGACAAACAAAGATGGGGCGAAGGTGACCACTTTGTGAACAAATACCTGATAAAATTGTGTAAGAACAACATTTCTCAACAAGCTATTGCAAGGAATTTATGAATTTCACCATATACGGTCCGTAATATCATCAAAAGGTTCAGAGATTCTGAAGAACTCACTGCACGTATGCAGCATGGCTGAAAACCAACATTGAATGCCCGTGACCTTCAATCTCTCAGGCGGTTTAGCTTCAAAAAAACGACATCAGTGTGTGAAGGATATCACCACATTGGCTCAGAAACACCTAAGAAAAAAACACTGTCAGTAACTACGGTTAGTTGCTATATCTGTAAGTGCAAGTTAAAACTCTACTATGCAAAGCGAAAGCCATTTATCAACAACACCCAAAAACGCCGCCGGCTTTGCTGGACCCGAGCTCATCTAAGATGGACTGATGCAAAGTGTAAAAGTGTTCTGTGGTCTGACGAGCCCACGTTTCAAATTGTTTTTGTAAACTGTGAACGTCGTGTCCTCTGGAACATAGAGGAAAAAAACCATCCGGATTGTTATAGGCGCAACGTTCAAAAGCCAGCATCTGTGATGGTATGGGGGTGTGTTAGTGCCCAAAGCATGGTTCATTTACAGACCTGTGAAGGCCCCATTCATGCTGAAAGGTACATACAAGTTTTTGGAGCAACATATGTTGCCATCCAAGCAACGTTATCATGGACGCCCCTGCTTATTTCAGCAAGACAATGCCAAGTTACGTGTTACAACAGCTTGGCTTCATAGTAAAGCAGTGCAGGTACGAGACTGGCCTGCCTGTAGTCCAGGCCTGTCTCCCACCAAAAATGTGTGGCGCACTATGAAGCGTAAAATACCACAACGGAGACCCCGGACTGTTGAAAAACTTAACTAACTTTCTAATGACATTCATCGAGGGCAGATGCTCCCCTTTCCTCTCACTTATCTCTCCTGCTTGCTTCTTGTCTTGTCTTAACTCTTTTGTTGTCTATTTTTGCACTGTTTTCCATTTAACTGGCCTCAACGAAATTTCCAAGATCATTTACCGTCCGCTGCCCGGACGGTAAATGGATTAAGCGGTTCCCTTGTTGCATTCTGGCCCTCTGTGGATCCATCGGGTTACCCTGTACCAGAAATTGGTCCCGATGAGAGACCCTGGACTTGCCGCACCCGCACCTGTACAACTCGGTGCCGCCAAAGTGGGGTGAATCCCTCAAATTTAAAGTTGCTGTGCCGGGATACCCGATGTGCTGGTGTGACGCCGGTCTCATCTCCTGCCAGAATTGGTCTGGTAAACGCCAGATCAGTGGCGAACAAAACGTTCCCGCTCAGTGATTTCTTCGAGTTACGCTGTCTGGACTTCCTGTATATAACGGAGACGTGGCTCGATGCCGGTGAGTCCAGTGTTTTCTCCGAACTTCTGCCGGCAGACTGTTGCTATTTTAACTCTCCTCGCACCTCAGGCCGTGGAGAAGGAACGGTGACACTTTATAAAAATGACTATGAATGTAAGCAATGCTTTTCTTTGTCATTTTTTGCCAGCTTTGAAATTACTTTATTTGAGGTGTGTTGCACTGACGTGGTGCTGTGCGCTTTCATTTACCGCCCGCCCAAATACAATAAGGACTTCATCAATTACTTTTCGGACTTTTTTAGCAAGAATTATGCCTATGATCATGTCCTCATTGTTGAAGATTTTAATATCCATGTATGCTGTCCCGACAAGCCTCTGGTGAAAGATTTTTTAAACCTTATAGACTCTTTTAATTTGACACAGTTTGGGTCTGGCCCCACACACGGACGTGGTCAAACACTTGATCTTGTCCTGTCATATGGTCTACCTGTGTCTAACTTGGACATTTGTGACAATGGGCTGTCAGACCATATGCCTGTCATATTTGAGGCCAGTTTTAACCGTTTGACAGCTGGAGCGCAAGCTCCTGCGCGTCTCTGTCGAGTTTTTAACCCTTCCACTGCTGGTCAGTTTATTATTGCTTTAAACCAGTTTTTTTTACCCTCTGACTCTGTTTTTTCTGACACTGAGAAACTCAGTGCATTGTTCGACTCCACCTGTGAGACCGCCTTGAACTCAGTGGCTCCTTTAAAAATCAAAAAGGCTAAAACTAAATCAGAACCCTGGTTTAATGAGAGAACACGTGCGATCAGACGTGAGTGCCGCAAAGCTGAACGCAGGTGGAAGAAGGAAAAGCTTCAGGTGTCACTCCAGACTTTAAAGGACTGTTGGCATCGATATCAGAGCACAGTAAAAGAGGAAAAAATAGAACATTTGGCAAACATTATTGCCTCAAATAGTTTGTGTTTTATTCAAAACCATTGACTCTGTTCTTAATGCCCCCTCAGCCTACATGTTTGGGACCCTCCTCTGAATTCTGCAATGCCTTTTTTGAGTATTTTATTGATAAGATTGCCATAACAAGGGCTGTCATTTCTGTTCCAACTTCTGACCCTTCGTTCCCGTTTAACTACTCTGCTGTTTCTAATCAGTTTGAGCAAGTGACTATGTGGCCCATGATGCTGTCCCTCCTACATTAAGAAGTGTTTTCTTCCATACGGCCTGTTCTTAACATTTAAAACAGCAGTCTTTTTTCTGGTGTGGTTCCTACCAGTTTTAAACACGCCGTGGTTCAAGCGCTTTTAAAGAAACCTGGTCTGGACAGTTCAGTTTTAGCCCATTTTAGACCCATTTCTAAGCTGCTTTTCCTCTCAGAGATCATTGAGAAGATTGTTTTAACCCAGTTGAACACTTTTTTAGAGGACTGTGATATTTTAGAAGTCTTTCCGTCTGGTTTTAAACCCCTCCATAGTACCGAGTCAGCATTATTAAGATTTTTTTAATGACATCCTTCGAGCAACAGATTTAGGTGATCATGTGATTTTAGTTTTACTGGATCTAACAGCAGTATTTTATATGGTGGGCCATAATATTTTAATTAGCCGCTTACAGCATCAAGTGGGCCTCTGCGGTACTGCGTTGAGTTGGCTGAAGTCATATTTGACTAACAGGACTTTCTCTGTAAATGTTGCTGGTTCTGAATCCTCTGTTGCTCCATTCACCTGTGGGGTCCCACAGGGCTCAGTTTTAGGACCAGTTTTCAAGGGCGTAGAATTGGGTAGGGACGCTAGGGACACGTCCCTACCAATATCCAGCCGCTTCTGTGTAGTCACTATCAATACAACCACTGCCTGTAATGTTTAGTCAATAATTATGGCACAGAAAGGGTTAAATGTCGGTCTCTGCTAGAAGTCCCGCCTCTAACCTAAATATCGCTCCCTGATTGGTTGCCGGTTTCATGCTAACTTACGTGTGATTGGCTGTCCCCGCTGTCACTCCTTCTGCTTGTAAAAGGTAGCCTACATGCTAGTTGCTAGCGACCGGACGAGAGGCAGTGCAACTGTCAGTGGAAGTTGTCAACATGTTCAGCATTTGTTGTTCCTGGCACACGGTAACTAGATGTATTTTAATATCAGTGGTGTGATTTACATTGTGTTTGTGTCTGTTTGCGTGCGTGTGTGCTATAGGTTTTGAAGGATGTCAATGAAAAGAAAACTGGATATAAAAGACTTCTTTAGGAGTCAAACTGTAAGTTACTCCAAGGGTGTATAGAGGCTCAACAATATTGAATAATTAAACAATATATCACTCCAGTCACGCCCCTTAGAGTGGTATAATCAGCATATACCATGGACTGGAGTGATATATTGCTTTTATAAAACGGTTACCAATGAAGGCAATATGAAATAGGAATACTCAATCAATTTAATGTAGTTTTATTGAACAAGAAATACATATTATCCAATAAAATAGCCTCACTGTGGAAAAAATAGTCCCACCTATCCAGACGTTAGCTCCAAATTAGCACTGCATCTAATCTTTTCCTCCGCTTTTTTTCAGGTGAAAGTCAATACTGGGTCCCCTCTACCATTGTTAACCCTCCCCGGAGGTGAAAGTTAACCTTGAACATGTGAATTCAACTACTTTAGTCCGTTTTTTAACATCGTAAAAACATCAGCTGTCTTTTACAACGGACTGCAACAGTACATGACAACAACTTCCATTCATAACAGTCATACATGCCTGAGGCGGAGTGATAGCCTACGCTGTGATAAGGCTTTAGAATAGTAGCAGTGCTCAATATTTAAACCACGGTTAACAGCCAATCAGATCGCCGGATTTCACCTTTCCGTTTTATTTTTTAAATTATTTTTTAGTTTCATGTATTTGTGTAGAAGTGAGCAACGGTTTGAAAATACTAATGAACAAATCTTTGTGGTGGAAATACAATAAAAACTCACTAGATGACCATGTGATTTTACAACTATAAAATATAATTAATTAATATTAAGTAATATTCATATTTAGTAAAAGCCTTTTTGCTCAGGCAGTAACTGTACCATCAAGCTCTATGGTCATTGTCCCAGTAGACACTAATCTGCTTGTATTTGAGTATTAGTGACAAACATATCTACACAAATCAAGGTAACATTGCTAATGTATCATTCACACATTTCCAAACTACTGTACTTTATAAGCGGTAGAAAATGGATGGATGGAAAAGCAACAATAAAAATAAGTAGATGAAGGGAAAAATTGTGAGTGATTTAAACACAAGTTGGGGAAAAGATTATTACAGTTCATTTATGTTTATTTACAATGTTGTATTGCATGAATGTATTTCTGATGTTGTTGATGAACAGTAGGCTATGTTAAATGACAGTATGATGCACAGTTGCACTACAGCCCTACACTAAAGAGTAAAGATGAGAACTCTTCCAAGTTGTCTCCTTTGCTTTCATTTTAGTTCTTTTACCCTATAACATCTGCATGATGTGAAATTATGATTGCTAATGTAAAAAAAAAAGCATGTTATTTGTTTTTATTGTTATGCTGATGACACAGTTAAAGAGAAATCATGCCTCTTCAATGCAGCCACTACTTGCTTGCCTTGAATAGATCAAGGCCTGTGGCCCTAGACTTCGTAAGTTTCAATGAAGAGAAGACAGAAGTAATAGTGTTTGGACCTAGTGGTACCTCTGAGCTCGCCCCTGTTGACTTTGGCCCCTTGACTTTGCACGTTAAGCCCATGGTCACCAACCTGCGCTTTCGTATTGACAGTGATTTTAAATTAGATTAGATTAGATTAGATAGTACTTTATTTATTCCGTCAGGAGAGTTCCTTCAGGAAAATTACAATTTTCAGCACAATCCCATTCAAGATCAGACAAACATTACAGGGAGACAGAACAGGATCGCTGACGGGTCTGCCGGCTTCCAGCGCCCCTTACAAAAAAGATGACATACAGGTAAACAGGGGGTGGAAGAATAGAAGATTAAAATAAAATTTAAAAAAAATCGGTCTTAGCCTGGGCCCTGGAGAGGAGGTGCAGACTGAGGCCAAGGGAACAAAACAACAACTCATAGACATAGTACACATCCCTCTTACATGTGTGTAAGAGGGAAACATCAAACATCAAAGAACACAGAGGACATTAAAGACATTAAAGCAGCAGATACAACCAGACACTTCTACATACAGCTATGAATAAAAAGTAAAAGAAACATATACACTGTGGTGGCCTCTGCGGTGTTCCATGCCATCGTCCGTTGGGGTGGAGGGAGCATGGCCAGAGACAGGAGCAGACCCAACAAAGCAACCAAGACAGCCGACTCCACTCTCGGCCAGTGTCCAGTCCGCATGGATGAGCGAGGATACGTCATAGGTGACTGAGGTGTCCGACACCTGCTCACCCAGTCAAGACACCGCGAAGCCTCTCCGTCCCAGCGCTCAGTGCTAGCTCCGCAGCCCTGTCCCCTCATCCGCATCTTCTCCAGTCCCTCCAAACAGACTCTGGTGTGGCAAACACCCAGCAGCTGGTCTCCATGGCCAAAAGACTCCCGGGAGGCAGATCCAGAAGTCCACAAAAAAAGCACCACAGAGGTCACGAAAGTGCCACCCCTTGTCACACAGTCCCAAAGGGTCCTGGACCAAAATGCAAAAAAATATAATAACACATGAAAACAAGAGGGAAACACGAAAGGATGACACAAGAGCACAGAGCTCCTGCCTACAGCAGCCACTGCAGCAGCGCCATCTTAAGAAAAAAAAAAAAAAAAAAAAAATTGAACCGTCAGATTGATACAGTGGTGAAAGCCAGCTTTTTTTATTCACGTCAGCTGGCCAAGGTTAAAAACCTTCTTTCTAGACAACAGTTTGAGACAGTAAACCATGCCTTTATCACATCTCGGCCGGATTACTGTAACTCTTTGTATTTTGGAATCAATGAATCTTCCCTCTCACGTCTGCAGCTGGCCCAAAATGCAGCAGCCCGACTTTTAACCAACACAAGTAAAAGAGAGCACATTACTCCTGTTTTAGCCTCCCTCCACTGGCTGCCTGTGTCTTTTAGAGTCCATTTTAAAATTATCTTACTCGTTTTTAAATCCTTACATGGTCTTTCCCCACCTTACCTATCTGAGCTGTTCCACCTCTATGCCCCCACCCGCTCCCTCAGGTCAGCTGATCAGCTGATCCTGGAGGTACCCAAATAAAAGCGCAAGCTCAGGGGGGACAGAGCCTTCTCTGTTGCGGGTCCCAAACTCTGGAATGATCTCCCTCTCCATGTGTGAGAGGCCCCTTCTTTGGCTATTTTTAAGACCCTTCTTAAAACCCATTTTTATTCACTGGCTTTTAACCCAGCACGAGACTTTTAACTGTTTTTAACTTTTTTAACTGTTTTTAACTTTTTAACTGCTTTTTATCTAACAAATTGTTCTTAGGGTAATTTGTATTTGCTTTTTCAATGTGTATTTTACTTCTCTTTTAAATGTTATTTTTTAGTCTGTCCTTTGCCTCTATTTATTTGTGGTGTACAGCCCTTTGTTCTTCAACTGTAGTTTTTTTTAAAGGGCTTTATAAATAAAGTTGGTATGGTATGGTATGGAGGACATGAAGATATCTACCTATTCGGAATTATGTCAACAGGACATCTGCTGATTGGAGTAAGCGTTGCTCTGGTTTGTCGACAAATTGGAAGTTGCTGGGAGTCTTCAAAGTACCCCAAAGCTGCCACTAATGATTGGAGGATTGGGAAGAACTGTGCACAATCTTGTGATTTGGATCACATCAGACTGTCTGCCCCGCTGGATTTGAGGATCAGTCATAGACAATTCAGAGTGAAAAGCACATTTTATTTTAATTCGCAACCAAAACATTCTAACTTGGATTGTTTCCCTGGCTTTGAGACTCTCCGATGCCGCGAAGACACAACAAACTCCCTTCTTGTTTCTCATGGACACAGTTTTACTTCTGTCTTGTTCTCATTTAAGTTTAGAAATATTTTGTCAAGACAATTTAAAAGTGATTTTGAACTTGTAACTTTTCTTTTTTGCTTATCATCAGCATAAAGATGATACGATATATTTAAAAAAAAATGTGTTGCTTGGGCAGGATGTAAACTGAAAACAGGATCGGTCCATGGATCAAGCTCTGTGAGACACCGCGGGAGAGGGAAGCAGAATCATCAATTTGTGTCTTAAAAGTTCTGTTTGTCAGACATGGCCCAAACCAGTTTCAGGGTGGACCTCTTAAACCCACACATTGTTCCAAGCGACTGATGAGAGTAGTGTGATCCCCTGTCTCCAATGCAGCAGTCCGATCAAAAATAATTAAAATGGTAGAATCACCAGAATCAGTGGATAATAAAATGTAGTTAAAAACCCTTAAAAGTGCAGATTTTTAAACTGGACTGAAAAACAGCAAGAATAGCAAATCAAGATAAGACTGAAATTGTAAAAGTTTGCTGTAAAATCTTTGAAATAAACAAAACAAGTCTAAAATATGATCAAATAGAAAGATCTAAATTTGGTTTCTTCAGCACAGTTTCCTTAATAGCTTGTTTGAATAATTTGGGACAGTCCCTGATGCAAGACCGCTGTTAATTAGTCAGTAGTCAGTAGATTTGTCATAAACCATACAAACAATACAGAGAGGGCAAAACATTGTTAAGTTAAAGTTAAAGTACCAATGATTGTCACACACACACTAAGTGTGGTGAAATTACTCTCTGCATTTGACCCATCACCCTTGATCACCCCCTGGTTGTGCCACACATTTGGGCGCCATCTTGATCCCAATTCCGTCCAGATTCTTACAAATACAGCAAAGCAAAAATCTACATTTTTAAATATTTATTTTTGCGTCAAAATATCACTACCATGTTTTTTTTTGTTTTTTTTTAAATGAAATATCAATACAAACATACGGACAAATATAGGGTTCCTATGAATGTAGCTCCACCATGCTAGTCATTGCTCTTGTGCCCTTGAGCAAGAGAGACCATCCATCTCGGTCTCAGTCGCTGCGTGCCCATTTCCCTGAGAGATGCGCGAAATCTAAATATAAGACAGTGGTTCTCAACATGGACGTGTGAAAGTAAACAATGTAATAAAGACAATTTTACAACAATCATAGATATCTTCATGGCTTCACAATAGGTATGGAGTACAAAACTAAACGTTGAGTAATCGCTCGACATACATCACGGACTATAACTAGTAATTGTCTGCATTGCCAGTCCAAATGAATTCGGTGTTTTTCGTAGTCTGTCGTCGTCTCCCCTTCCAGAAATGGACAGATTCCGGTATTTTTCCTCCTGCTTCGTCGTGTAGTGGCGATTCAAATTATAGTCTTAAAACACAGCAACCTGTGTACCACAAATTAAGCACACGGCTTTACCTTTCATCTCTGTAAAGAAATACTTGGCAGTACATATCCTGTTGAAAACACGGCATTCATCATCAACTTTTTTTTTTTTAGCGTGAGCTGACATCTCGGTGGTAACTGGGCATTACTTGTCGCTGTGCACCTTCATTCTCAGGTTACACACGGACATACGCCCATAAAAAACACTTTCCAAAAAAAAACCAGCACAGTTGTATTGCACGCACGACATGGATGTTTTTTTAATTTTGTTTTGTAATTTGTGATTGCCACTGTTCCCATTCACTCACAATTGCGCATGAGCATACGTCCACACGGAAGTAATACCATTAAGGCTTTTCAAAACTATAGCAGCACTGTTGTATTGCACACTCAACATAGATACTTTTTTGAATGTATTTTGTAATTTATGATTGGCCTCACGCGGGCCGGACATGAACGCACTAAAAGTCGGATGTGGCCCGCGGGGCGCAGAATGCCAAGGTTTGGTCTATGTTGTCGTCTGAAGTGTGTTGTATCTGAAATAGCTGCAATCACGTGTTTGCTTCTTTTAAGGTATTCATTCATGTGTGATTTCTACTCGGGCATGTCTGGATGACTCGCCTCCATTTTTCTGACGTCACTTCCTGTGTGGGACGCTATCTTTCTGGCGTCACTTCCTCTCTGAACTCAGTTTGTAAATGATCAATGGAGTCCATACAAAGCTAAGAGCCAGAGGTTCAAGAAACGCACTTACCCATGTAAAACATTGTCCGATGAGGGGAACCTTAAACGCTGGTTTAGTGTGGCTGAAACGGGGTTTAGGCTAAATAATTATTTTTTTAAGGGTTTATCCGGCTTGGTGTGGACATGGCCTAAGAGGAATGTTTTGACGGTGGAACAGTTGAAATGGGTTGAAAAATGTGGATGGAGTCGTCGCCAGAAAACAGGATGCAAATAGGGCTTTGGAAAACAAGGAATTCTGGGAAATCCTGGAATTTTTTTCAACTTGGAAAAAATGTAGTTTACATTTCCAGGATGGTGGAATTTGTTGACGTTGCAATGGTTTGATACGGTTGAAAAATGTGGAGATGGTGGAGAAGTTTGAAAAATGGCCAATTCATTTAGAATGGGGAAAACGTCCTGAAAAAACCTGGACTTCTGGGGTTTTTTGGAATTTGAGGAAAGGGAAAGCTTATTTTTACACGAAAAATTTGGCTTTACGGAAAATGTCGCTCAACCATCCATGTTGTCGTCTGAAATGTGTTGTATCCGAAATAGCTGCAATCGCTCACTTGCTTCCCTTAAAGGCCTACTGAAATGAGATTTTCTTATTTAAACGGGGATAGCAGCTCCATTCTATGTGTCATACTTGATACTTTTGCGATATTGCCATATTTTTGCTGAAAGGATTTAGTAGAGAACACTGATGATACATTTTTCAACTTTTGGTCGCTAATAAAAAAGCTTTGCCTGCACCGGAAGTAGCAGACGATGTACGCGTGATGTCACGGGTTGTAGGGCTCTTCATATTCTCACATTGTTTATAATCATAGCCACCAGCAGCAAGAGCGATTTGGACCGAGAAAGCGACGATTTCCCCATTAATTTGAGCGAGGATGAAAGATTTGTGGATGAGGAAAGTTAGAGTGAAGTACTAGGAAAAAAAAAAAAGGCGACGGCAGTGGGAGCGATTCAGATGTTATTAGACACATTTACTAGGATCATTCTGGAAAATCCCTAATCTGCTTATTGTGTTACTAGTGTTTTAGTGAGATTATAAAGTCATACCTGAAAGTCGGAGGGCTGCGGTGACCGCCAGTGAAGGTCCTCCATGGAAGCCATGGAGGAGCCAAGAAAGTCACAGCTACCTTTTTGACAGCTGCTGCAGGAGGACGCAAACTCTGCTCAAGTCTCCGGTAAGAGCCTACTTAATATCACAATTTTCTCATCCAAAAACTTGCTGGTTGACATGTGGTAGAGAAACTTGTTCGCTTGACCGCTCTGCTTCATAGTGAAGCTTCACAACAAACAAAGAAACACCGGCTGTGTTTGTTTTGCTAACAGCAGCTGCAATCCACCGCTTTCCACCAACAGCATTCTTCTTTATAGTCTCCATTATTAATTGAACAAAATTGCAAAAGATTCAGCAACACTAATTTCCAAAACACTGTGTAATTATGCGATGAAAAGAGACGACTTTTAGACGTGATTGCAGCTGGGCTGAAATATCCGCTCCAACCAATAACGTCACACGCACACGTCAACATAAGCGTCATCATTCCGCAACGTTTTCAACAGGATACCTTTCGGGAAATTTAAAATTGCAATTTAGTAAACTAAACCGGCCTTATTGGCATGTGTTGCAATGTTAAGATTTCATCATTGATATATAAACTATCAGACTGCGTGGTTGGTAGTAGTGGGTTTCAGTAGGCCTTTAAGGTATTCATATGTGATGTCACTTTCTGTGTGGGGCGATATCTTTCGGGCGTCACTTCCTCTCCGAACTCAGTTTATAAACGATCAATGGAGTCTATGCAAGAAATAGACGGCGCACTTACCCGTGTAAAACATTGTCCGAGGAGGGGAACCTTAAATGCTGGTTTAGTGTGGCTGAAACAGGGCTTAGGCTAAATAATTATTTGTTTAAGGGGTTATCCGGCTTAGTGTAGACATAGCCGAAGATGAATGTTTTGAAAATGGGTTGAAAAACGTGTAAGGAGTAGTCGCCAGAAAACAGGGTGCAAATAGGGGCTTTGGAAAACAAGGAATTCTGGGAAATCCTAGAATTTTTTTAGAACTTGGAAAAAAGGTAGTTTAAATTTCCAGGAAGGTGGAATGGGTTAAAACATGTGGAAATGGTGGAAGTTTAAAAAATGGCCAAATAATTTTGAATAGGGAAAATGTCCCGGACAACCTGGAATTCTGGGAATTTTTGGAATTTGGGAAAAGGGAAAGCCCCCGATACCCAAATAAGATGAACAGATTGAAGTTGGAATGGTTTGAATCGAGTGAAAAATGTGGAAGGCAGAGCGCCAAAATCTTTAGAAGAAGAAGGAAAACTATATTTGTAAATGCTTTGGAGCATTCACACAATAATTTTGGTAAATGATCTAGTAACGTTACATGGGACATGTAAGTGTCAAAAAGCGGTTGGTAGATGCATAAATCTAAAGGTTAAATATAGTGTAGAAATGCACCTAATTGCAGTAAATACAGTCTTGATTTTCAACATTTTTTTTGAGGGTTTGCGTGGCAACACTTTATGCTGATAGAAATGTTCCTCTTGTTTTTCCTCGCAGAGTGCTCACATGCCTGTCTGTACTTTGTCAAGTCGAGTGTGAAATTTACTGTCCAAAAACTCTACAATCAGAAACCTCCAAAAAATTTAGTAGCTTTCAACTTCCTCACGTCGCCTCCTTTTTTGGCAGCCCCTGATCAATACGCCACTTATTAGCCAGACAGCCACATCTAATTTGTTTTCAGTGCAATTACACACAGAATGGATGGGAAACTCTCCTCTGGTGGGCATCTGCTCTCTGTGTTTGCATTTAATGAGCCCCGAAAGATCGCGGGCGGCTAAAAGTCGATGCTAAGTCTCACACACACGCACGCACACACACACACACACACACACACACACACACACACACACACACACACACACACACACACACACACACACACACACACACACACACACACACACACACACACACAACACGCGTGCGCAAACACACGTGTCTGAAGCGGATGGCGCTGAAGCGGATGGCGTCATCGCCATGCCGTCTGAGAGGCAGACTTGGGCACAAGCGACGCTGATCGATCACACTCCTAAATTCATCTTTGGTTCATCCAACTTTCTGTCGCTTTGGATTTACAATCAATTTGTCACGGCCGAGTTGTGCGATGCAAAGTAGTAACAAGTAGTTTCATCATCATCATCATCATCGACATGGCGATGGCGACACAAGGGTGAGGTGATCAGTGAGTCAGAACAGTATGGTGTCCAACCATCGTGTTTATAACAAATCCAAATGGCTGGCCCTTAAACGTGGACAGACGGTGTGAAACTGTGAAAAGTGTTATTTTTTGAAAGGCCACTATTAGGCTTGCAGCATCAGGAACAACGAGGAACTCTATCTTCCACGAGGACACTTTGACGGTATTAGGGTCAGGGCCAGGGGGGTAACAAAACTCCCAAATTCCATTTGTAGACCACTCTAGCCGCTGAGCCAAGCCGCCACAAAACACAAGCCGACACATATAGAGTGCATCCAGGAAGTACTCACTGCATTCGCTTTTTCCACATTCTGTTATTTACACGGCATAATGAGGCAATCACATAAAATGGTGCAGCAGGCCAAATCAAATATGTGGCAGACCACATAAGATGACCTGGCAAGTCACTGGAAAATAGGCGACGGACCAACTAAAATGACGCGGTGGGCAACATAAAATGAAGTGACAAGCCATGTAAAATAATGCAGTGCCACAGGTCACTTATATGATGTAGCGGGTCACTTTAAATGATGATTTAAATGGCAGGACCACAAAATGTTTTGGCGGACCATATAAAATGACTTGGTGGGCCACTTTAAATGACACGATGGACCACGTAAAATGGCTTGGCAGGGAGCATAAAAGATTGTGGCAGGTCACTTAAAATATTATGGTGGGCCACGTAAAATGACTTTGCGGGCCCATTTAATTCGGACCAAGTAAAATGAAGCGGCGGACCACATAAAATTATTTGACAGGCAACAAAAAATGATGCGTCAGGCCACTAAAAATGGTGCGTCAGGCCACAAAAAATGATGCGTCAGGCCACATACAATGATGCAACAGGTCACTTGAATGATGTAAAGGGTCACTTTAAATGATGACTATAAGAGGCAGGACCACAAAATGTTTTGGCGGACCAGATAAAATGACTTGGTGGGCCACTTTAAATGACACGATGGACCACATAAAATGGCTTGGCAGGGAACATAAAAGATTGTGGCGGGTCACTTAAAATATTATGGTGGGCCACATGAAATGACTTGACGGGCCCATTTAATTCAGACCATGTAAAATGAATCGGCAGACCACACAAAAGTATTTGACGGGCAACAAAAAAGTATGCGACATGCCAAATACAATGATGCGACAGGTCACTAAAATGATGTAGCGGGTCACTTTAAATTATGACTGAAAGTGGAAGGACCACAAAATGTTTTGGCGGACCAGATAAAATGACTTGGTGGGCCACTTTAAATGACACGATGGACCACATAAAATGGCTTGGCAGGGAACATAAAAGATTGTGGCGGGTCACTTAAAATATTATGGTGGGCCACATAAAATGACTTGACGGGCCCATTTAATTCAGACCATGTAAAATGAATCGGCGGACCACATAAAAGTATTTGACGGGCAACAAAAAATGATGCGACATGCCAAATACAATGATGCGACAGGTCACTTAAATGATGTAGCGGGTCACTTTAAATGATGATTGAAAGTGGCAGGACCACAAAATGTTTTGGCGGACCAGATAAAATGACTTGGTGGGCCACTTTAAATGACACGATGGACCACATAAAATGGCTTGGCAGGGAACATAAAAGATTGTGGCGGGTCACTTAAAATATTATGGTGGGCCACATAAAATGACTTGACGGGCCCATTTAATTCAGACCATGTAAAATGAATCGGCGGACCACATAAAAGTATTTGACGGGCAACAAAAAATTATGCGACATGCCAAATACAATGATGCGACAGGTCACTTAAATGATGTAGCGGGTCACTTTAAATGATGATTGAAAGTGGCAGGACCACAAAATGTTTTGGCGGACCAGATAAAATGACTTGGTGGGCCACTTTAAATGACACGATGGACCACATAAAATGGCTTGGCAGGGAACATAAAAGATTGTGGCGGGTCACTTAAAATATTATGGTGGGCCACATAAAATGACTTGGTGGGCCCGTTTAATTCGGACCATGTAAAATGAATCGGCGGACCACATAAAATTATTTGACGGGCAACAAAAAATGATGCGTCAGGCCAAAAAAAATGATGTGTCAGGCCACATACAATGATGCGACAGGTCACTTAAATGATGTAATGTGTCACTTTAAATGATGACTGAAAGTGGCAGGACCACAAAATGTTTTGGCTGACCAGATAAAATGACTTTGTGGGTCACTTTAAATGATACGATGGACCAAATAAAATGGCTTGGTAGGCAACATAAAAAAATGTGGCGGGTCACATAAAATAACACGGTGGGCCACATAAGATGACTTGGTGGGCCACTTTAATTCGGACATTTGAAAAGAGGCGGAGGACCACATACAATTATTTGACGGGCAACAAATAATTATGCGGCAGGCCACATGCAATGATGCGACACGTCACTTAAATGATGTAGCGGGTCACTTTAAATGATGATTGAAATTGGCAGTACAACAAAAGGTTTTGGCGGACCATATGAAATCATTTAGTGGGCCACGTTAAATGACACAGTGGACCACATGAAATGGCTTGGCGGGGAACATAAAATATTACGGTGGGACACTTTAATTAAAGTGGAGGACCATGTAAAAAGAATCACATAAAATTGTTTGACGGCCAACAAAAAATTAATGGCTGGCCACTTACAATGATGCAACAGGTCAATTTAATGATGTAGCAGGTCACTTTAAATGACACTGTGGACCACATAGTTTTAAAATGGCAGGACCACAAAATGTTTTGGCAGACCATGTAAAATGACTTGGTGGACCACGTAAAATTACCTGTCGGGCAACATGAAATAATGCGGCGGGTCACATAAAATATTACCGTGGGCCACATAAAATGAGGTCTCTTTAAATGATGCGTCAGACCACGTGAAATGACTTAGTGGGACACTTTATTTGACCATATAAGATGATATGGTGGATCACATAAAATGACTTGGGGGGGCAACATAAAATGACGTGGCGGGCCACCTCAATGAAACGGCGGGCCACATAAAATGATGGGAAAGGCCCAAAAAAATTATGTGGCGGGTCACCTTAAATGATGTGGCAGACCACATAAAATGATGCGGTGGACCACATAAAATTTTGCGGCGGGCCACAAAAATTGACGCATCGGGGCCTCCTAAATAATGCATCGGGTAACATAAAATGATACGTCGAGCCACATAAAATAACACGAAAGGACCTCATAAAATGATGCAGTGAGCAACAAAAAATATGTGGCGTGGCAAGCCATGTAAAATAATGCGACAGGCAACACAAAATTACTTTAAGGGCAACATAAAATAACGCGTCGGGCCACATAAATGATGCAGCGGGCTACTCAAAATGACTTGTGCTACTTTAAATGAACCACACAGTGATTTGGCGGGCAACATAAATTGAAACGTAAAATAACATGGGAGGACCACCTAAAATGATGTGGCGGACCACACAAAAGGATCCGGCAGGCAACATAAAATGATGTGACGGCCATATAATTTAATGTAGTGGGCCACCTAAAATGATGTGACAGGTCCCTTAAATGATGATTGAATGTGGCAGGCCCACAAAATATTTTGGCGGACCAGATAAAATGACTTTGCGGGCCAATGTAAATGACAGGGTGGACCACATAAAATGACTTGGCGCGCAACATAAAATGAGGCAGCGGGCAACAAAAAATAATCTGGCGGACCACATAAATAAATTGACAGGCCGCTGTAAAATGGGACAGGCCACATAAATGAAGCGGTAGATCACATAACATGAAGTGGCGGACCACATAAAATAACGTGTTGGGCCACATAAAATGATATAGCAGGCCACATAAAATTACTTGTGCTACTTTTAATGATGCGGCGAACCACACAGTTATTCGGCAGGCAACATAAAACAAAACCTAAAATGATGTAGCGAGCCATATAAAATAATGCAGTGGGCCATGTAAAACAACGCGACAGGTCCCTTGAAAATTGTGGACAAATTTAAATGACACGGTGGACCATATAAAATGACTTGGCAGGCAACAAAAAATGATGGAACATGCCACTTTGAATGATGCGGTGGGCCAATTTAAATGACGCAGCAGGTCACTTTTATAGTATGTGGCGGACCACATTAAATAATGCATCAGGCAACATAAAATGATGCGGCAAGCCGCAAAATAACACGGGAGGACCCCATAAAAAGGTGTGGTGGGCTACATAAAAAAATTTGGCAAGTCACATAAAATAATGTGACAGGCCACACAAAATGATGTGGCAAGCACAAAAAACGTCACGGTAGGCAACATAAAATGAAACGGCGGGCAACATAAAATTACTTGTCGGGCCACATAAATGAGGTGATGGGCCACGTAAATAAGGCTGCGGCCCGTATAAATTGATGCAATAAGCTGCATAAAACATGCGGCACACCACGTAAAAATTACTTGGCGGGTCACTTTAAATAATGCAGCGGATCACATCAAATGAGGTGACGAGCAACATAAAATAGTGTGGCGGGCCACATAGATAAATCTGCAGGGCCAGATAAAATGACTCAGCAGGCCATTTTAAATCAGAGTCATCTCCCTAGCCTTGAGTTTGACACCTGAGCATACATGCCAACCTTGAGACCTCCGAATTCGGGCTGCGGCCCGTATAAACTGATGCAATAAGCCCCATAAAACATGCGGCACACCATGTAAAAATGACTTTGCGGGTCACTTTAAATAATGCAGCGGATCACATCAAATGAGGTGACGAGCAACCTAAAATAGCATGGCGGGTCATGTAGATAAATCTGCTGGGCCAGATAAAATGATTCGGCAGGCCATGTTAAATCAGAGTCGTCTCCCTAGCCTTGAGTTTGACACCTGAGCATACTTGCCAACCTTGAGACCTCCGAATTCGGGAGATGGGGGTTGTGGGGGTTGGGGGGGGGGGGGCTAGCGGGGAGTGTATATATTGTCAAGTATTTCTTCATATATATATATATATATATATATATATATATATATATATATATATATGTAAAGAAATACTTGAAAAAAAAAGAAAAAATAAATAAATATATATATATATATATATATATATATATATATAAATATATATATATATATATATATATATATATATATATATAAAATAATCCGTTCATGAATGAGTACATCCGTTCGGCCACCGTGTTCAATGGAGAAGTCTGATCTACAAAATTCGCAGGAAGCATACCTTTTCCCCTTTGAGCTGTCCTGGATGAACTGAAATTATTTTTTCCAATCATTTTGGAACTTGCAAGCGTACTTCTCCTTGTTGTCGCCATGTCTCTTCTGTGTTCCTCTGCTTCGTTTCTGTTTTGTTTTTGAACATTACTACTTGCCGTAGTTTTGAAGCAATGCATGATGGGAATCCGGATGTTGTGTGTCAGTGTCAATAAACACACTCTGAGAAATAGCTCTGTGTCTGCCTACTTTATGGGTTATAGATAAACCTATGGATAACGGAGACATATATATTAGTCTCCTTTTCAGGTGAGAGAAAAGGCAGTGCCTTTAAGGCATGCTCCCAATATTGTTGTCCAGGTGGAAATCAGGAAAAAATCGTGAGAAAATCGGGAGATTTTCGGGAGGGGCACTGAATTTCGTGAGTCTCCCGGGAACATCGGGAGGGTTAGCAAGTACGCACCTGGGTCCCAGTTCCTATAGTGACAGATGTAAACCCTCATGTGTTTTTATTCCTTCACAGATCCGAGTGGACGGCCCGCTGGATGGGGGAGTGCTGTACGAGACGGTGACAGTGGTCAAAGAAAAAAGCCCCGTCCTCCGGGACATGGCTTTCTCCCTGGACAAGAACTCGCTCTACGTCATGTCCGACAATCAGGTACGGGCATGTGTTCCGTGGCGCTGGCGCCATCGTAGTGGATGTAGGTAACGGCATAAAACATCTGGAAACCTTTGGACTTCAGTCCAAGGTGTCCTTGCCACGCATCTGTGAAGGGCCAGTTGGATATTGAATGAGGCGTTGAATGTGTGTACTTGAACCAACTGCAGAAGACAATTACCACATGATTTTGATACGACAGGAAATACCTGCTGACTTTGCAAACTCGCGGTTTCTCTCCCTGTCACTCAAGTGAACAAATGAGGAAAGAGATTGTGACAAAAGGCTTTTTTTTTACTTAAGGGTTGCTGGTGTGAATCCAGCTTCCGCCATGCTAGTCATTGCTGCTGCGTCCTTGAGCAAGAGACTTCAAGCCCTGGCTCTCAGTGCCACTCACACTGCTGTACAGACAGGGATGTTTGGTGGTAGTCTCAGGCATGCTGATTTCCAGGAAGACACGCAAATCAGCATTTTAAAACATTTATTTTCGCATCAAAATATCAATCAATCAATCAATGTTTATTTATATAAATGTCTCAAAGGGCTGCACAAGCCACACCGACATCCTCGGTTCAGATATCACACCAGGGCAAGGAAAAACTCAACCCAGTGGGATGACAATGAGAAACCTTGGACAGAACCGCAGATAGATAGATACTGTAGATTGATAAATAGCTAGATAGATAGATAGATAGATAGATAGATAGATGGATAGATAGATAGATAGATAGATAGATAGATAGATAGATGGATGGATGGATGGATGGATGGATGGATGGATGGATGGATGGATGGATGGATGGATGGATGGATAGATAGATGGATAGATAGATAGATAGATAGATAGATAGATAGATAGATAGATAGATAGATAGATAGATAGATAGATAGATAGATAGATAGATAGATAGATAGATAGATAGATAGATAGATAGATAGATAGATAGATATTACTTTATTGATTCCTTCAGGAAAATTCCTTCAGGAAAATTAAAATTCCAGCAGCAGTGTACAGAGTTGAGATCAAGTTAAAAAAGTAAAACGTAATTAATGGGGGTTTAAATGGAAACAAAATAGAGAAATATTATAATAAGAATACAAATAAAAAGCAACAATGGGAATAAAAATATGACGGTAAAATAAGAATACAACAAGAGAAACTAGGCAGTAGTGACCATGTTATGAAAACGTATTGCACTGTTATTGTTTTGCATCCCCTGTCATCCTAGTACCCCCTGCCCCCCTCCCCAGAGAGGAGTTGTACAGTCTAATAGCGTGTGGGACAAAGACGTTTTAGAGTCTCTTAGTCCTGCACTTGGGATGAAGCAGTCTAGCACTGAACAGGCTCCTCTGGCTACTGATAACGCTATGCAGAGGGTGACTGGCATCGTCCAGGATGCTCACTAGTTTGTCCACAGTCCTCTTCTCTGCCACCGTCACCAGTGAGTCCAATTTCATTCCGATCGTAGAACCGGCCCGTCTGATCAGTTTCTCTAGTCTGGAGCTGTCTTTCTTAGATGTAATGCCCCCCAGCACACTAGCATGTAGAACAGAACACTGGCAACCACAGACTGGTAGTACATCCACAGGAGTTTTCTACAAATGTTGAAGGAGTGCAGCCTCCTGAGGAAGTACAGCCTGCTCTGTCCGTTCTTGTACAGCTGGTCCGTGTTAACAGTCCAGTCCAGCTTATTGTCCACCCAAACCCCGAGGTACTTGAATGAGTCCACGGTCTGTACCTCAACTCCCTAGATCACAGTAGGTTGTGACCTTGGACTCGACCTCCCAAAGTCAATGACCAGCTCCTTGGTCTTTGACGGATTGAGCTGCAAGAGGTTTGTGTGGTACCAGACAGCAAAGTTCCTCACCAGGTTCCGAAACTCCTCCTCTTTGCCGTCCCTGATGCACCCGACGATGCCAGTGTCATCCGCGTACTTCTGGACGTGACACAGCTCTGAGTTGTAGCAAAAGTCAGCGGTGTACAGGGTGAAGAGAAGAGGGGCCAGCACCGTTCCCTGCGGTGCTCCGGTGCTGCTGATCACAGTGTCAGACGTGATGTCCTTCAGTCTGACGTACTGTAGATGTGGGTGACACCGCGCCCCCTGCCTCCAGGGGAGACCGGCGCAATGGGTCTAGCATAATATTGTGAAAGTCCAGTCCATTGTGGATTAAACATAATAGTGAGAGTCAATCAATCAATCAATCAATGTTTACTTATATAGCCCTAAATCACTAGTGTCTCAAAGGGCTGCACAAACCACTACGACATCCTCGGTAGGCCCACATAAGGGCAAGGAAAACTCACACCCAGTGGGACATCGGTGACAATAATGACCCAGTGGGACGTCGGTGACAATGATGACTATGAGAACCTTGGAGAAGAGGAAAGCAATGGATGTCGAGCGGGTCTAACATGATACTGTGAAAGTTCAATCCACAATGGATCCAACACAGTCGCGAGAGTCCAGTCCAAAGCGGATCCAACACAGCAGCGAGAGTCCCGTTCACAGCGGAGCCAGCAGGAAACCATCCCAAGCGGAGGCGGATCAGCAGCGCAGAGATGTCCCCAGCCGATACACAGGCAAGCAGTACATGGCCACCGGATCGGACCGGACCCCCTCCACAAGGGAGAGTGGGACATAGAAGAAAAAGAAAAGAAACGGCAGATCAACTGGTCTAAAAAGGGAGTCTATTTAAAGGCTAGAGTATACAAATTAGTTTTAAGGTGAGACTTAAATGCTTCTACTGAGGTGGCATCTCGAACTGTTACCGGGAGGGCATTCCAGAGTACTGGAGCCCGAACGGAAAACGCTCTATAGCCCGCAGACTTTTTTTGGGCTTTGGGAATCACTAATAAGCCGGAGTCCTTTGAACGCAGATTTCTTGCTGGGACATATGGTACAATACAATCGGCAAGATAGGATGGAGCTAGACCGTGTAGTATTTTATACGTAAGTAGTAAAACCTTAAAGTCACATCTTAAGTGCACAGGAAGCCAGTGCAGGTGAGCCAGTACAGGCGTAATGTGATCAAACTTTCTTGTTCTTGTCAAAAGTCTAGCAGCCGCATTTTGTACCAACTGTAATCTTTTAATGCTAGACATGGGGAGACCCGAAAATAATATGTTACAGTAGTCGAGGCGAGACGTAACAAACGCATGGATAATGATCTCAGCGTCTTTAGTGGACAAAATGGAGCGAATTTTAGCGATATTACGGAGATGAAAGAAGGCCGTTTTAGTAACGCTTTTAATGTGTGCCTCAAAGGAGAGAGTTGGGTCAAAGATAATACCCAGATTCTTTACCGTGTCGCCTTGTTTAATTGTTTGGTTGTCAAATGTTAGAGTTGTATTATTAAATAGAGTTCGGTGTCTAGCAGGACCGATAATCAGCATTTCCGTTTTTTTGGCGTTGAGTTGCAAAAAGTTAGCGGACATCCATTGTTTAATTTCATTAAGACACGCCTCCAGCTGACTACAATCCGGCGTGTTGGTCAGCTTTAGGGGCATGTAGAGTTGGGTGTCATCAGCATAACAGTGAAAGCTAACACCATATTTGCGTATGATGTCACCTAGTGGCAGCATGTAGATGCTGAAGAGTACAGGGCCAAGGACCGAACCCTGGGGAACTCCACACGTTACCCTAACATAGTCCGAGGTCACATTGTTATGGGAGACACACTGCATCCTATCAGTAAGATAAGAGTTAAACCAAGACAGGGCTAAGTCTGACATACCAATTCGTGTTTTGATACGTTCTAATAAAATATTATGATCGACGGTATCGAAAGCAGCGCTAAGATCGAGGAGCAGCAACATAGATGACGCATCAGAATCCATCGTTAGCAATAGATCATTAGTCATTTTTGCGAGGGTTGTCTCCGTGGAGTGATTTGCCCTGAAACCGGATTGAAAGGTTTCACATAGATTGTTAGACGCTAAGTGTTCATTTAAATAAATAAATGATAAATGGGTTGTACTTGTATAGCGCTTTTCTACCTTCAAGGTACTCAAAGCGCTTTGACACTACTTCCACATTTACCCATTCACACACACATTCACACACTGATGGAGGGAGCTGCCATGCAAGGCGCCAACCAGCACCCATCAGGAGCAAGGGTGAAGTGTCTTGCTCAGGACACAACGGACATGACGAGGTTGGTTGGTTCTAGGTGGGATTTGAACCAGTGACCCTCGGGTTGCGCACGGCCACTCTCCCACTGCGCCTCCGCAACAATTTTTTCGAGGATTTTTGAAATAAAGGGAAGGTGAGACACCGGTCGGTAGTTTACCATGAGGTCAGGATCGAGGTTAGGTCTTTTAAGAAGAGGATGAATAACCGCTTTTTTGAATGCTAGGGGAACAGTGCCCGAGGAAAGTGATAAGTTTATAATATTTAGCACTGATGGACCTAATAATACAAAGAGCTCCTTGATCAGTTTCCCAGGAAGAGGGTCAAGTAAACATGTTGTTTGTTTTATTCCATTTACACGTTGTAACAATTCCTCTAATGTTATTTCCTCAAAACGAGAGAAACTATTTTGGAGGGCAGTATCCGCCGTATATACCATCGTATCAGTGTTAATAGAACCCCGTTGTAGCTGGGACGAGTCCAGCCCATAGTGGGGCCAGCAGGAGACCATCCCGAGCGGAGACAGGTCAGCAGTGCAGAGATGTCCCCAACCGATGCACAGGCGAGCGGATCACCCCGGGTCTCGACTATGGACAGCCAGCACTTCATTCTTGGCTACTGGACCCGTGCCCCCCCCCCCACCCCCCCACAAGGGAGAGGGGGGCAGAGCAGAAAAGAAAAGAAACGGCAGATCAACTGGTCTAAAAAGGGGGTCTATTTAAAGGCTCGAGTATACAAATGAGTTTTAAGATGGGACTTAAATTCTTCTGCTCATGTAGCATCTCTAACTATTACTGGGAGGGCATTCCAGAGTACTGGAGCCTGGATAGAAAACGCTCTATAGCCCGCAGACTTTGTTTGGGCTCTGGGAATCGCTAATAAGCCGGAGTTCTTTGAACGCAGATTTATTGCTGGGACATATGGTACAATACAATCAGCAAGATAGGATGGAGCTAGACCGTGTAGTATTTTATACGTAAGTAGTAAAACCTTAAAGTCACATCTTAAGTGTATAGGAAGCCAGTGCAGGTGAGCCAGTATAGGTGTAAAATGATCAGGGTGTGTGTGACGATTGTAGCTGAGATAGGCGCCAAAAGGGAATGAGCGGTAGATAATGGATGGATGGAGGGTGTGTGACGGGTCTAGTGCAGTAGAAGTAGAGAAATGTCTGTAGATAGTGCATATTGCTTTATTCTTGCTACTCTCTGCTTACAGCTACCACCGCCAGCTATCCCCCCTCGGGGGAGTGAAAAGAGGAGGCGAGTGCGTAAGTCTCCTCCTGCTGGTACAAAGCCTCTCCACCACTAAGACTCCTTCAGTGCATCCTCGTGGCCACACACGGATAAGGGTCTTTGCGGACCCCTAACTAAACTGAAGGGGATCTCGGAGCAGCAGTGGGCCCCATAGACGTGGCGTATAGGCCCACCATTGTGTGGAACACACCCTGACGCCCGTCAACCCTGCCCCAAATATGGGTAAATAGCCCCATTGCCTTGTGGGTCAGCTTATTTTGGGCAAAGGCTAAAGGAGCACACCCTGACAAAAAGCAATGTGCTGGTGGTGCGCAATAGGCAGGCCTTGAAAGATTAAGGACCCGGCAACCTCCTGCAGTCATGGTGGGGGACTGGTCGTCATGGGCTCACCCACGCCACCGGGTTTACCTCATTGTGGTGAAGATAGTGCTACTGGAGAAAGCGCACCTCCTTTAGCACTTAAATATCTCCTTGCACAGGTACCCACTTCGACCATGGTGAACAGTACCTGAAATTACATCTGGTTGAAGTCTGACGGCGATGGGGTTTCTGGCGACGGGAGCAGGTTTGAATGGACTGGAAGCTCTTAGCTAGAACCCTGCATGGCAACAGCACAGGGTATAGGTCGCTAACAGCTCGGTTGAGTGGAAGCTGTTTTCGGCAGACCCCTGTGTTTTTGAGCAGCCTTATCTAGGGACGGCACTGCTTACCTCAATTGAGGACGGGCCTAGAAAAGGTGGCCTAAAAATTGCCCACTCAATCTCGCCTTGATAGGATACCGCACCTATCGGGCCATTCCATATACCCGTGGTCGAAATAAAAATAGAAAATCATGCAACTTGAAACTGGCAACATGGAATGTAAGAACTCTCCTGGACTCGTACGGCAGATCTGAAAGACCTCACAGGAAAACTGCCTTGGTTGCTGCAGAGCTGAATCGCTACAACATTGACATTGCCGCCCTGAGTGAGGCTGCAATGTCCCCATGAAGGCTCTCTAACTGAGGAAGGTATGGGCTACACATTCTTCTGGAAAGGCTACCCCTCAGGAGGACAACATCTGCATGGTGTAGGACTGGCTATCAAAAACACCCTGCTGCCAAGACTCACTGAAACACCTGTCGGCATTAGTGAGAGACTAATGACCCTCCGTATCCCCCTGGTCAGGAATCGCTACGCCACACTTCTCAGTGCCATCTGAGAGTGAGGTCAAGGATTCCTTCTACCAGTCACTTGATGAGGCTCTCTGCTGGATCCCCAAGAATGACAAGATTTTCTTGCTTGGGGATTTTAATGCCAGAGTGGGACCGAACAGCAGGATATGGAATGGAGTACTTGGCAGACATGGAGTTGGTCAGGTTAACTCAAATGGGATGGGATTGCTTACTCTCTGCTCAGAGCATAACCTAACCAAAACCAACACCATCTTCCAGCAGAAGGCTAAATATAAGATTTAATGGATGCACCTCCGTTCTAAACATTGGCACCTCATAGATTATATCATAGTGAGGCATAGTGACATCAAATATATCCTCATCACCCGTGCCATGAGAGGTGCAGAGTGCTGGACAGATCATGATCTGATTATGGCTAATGTCCACATGCAAGTGCTCCCCCCTTGAGACGGCAAAGACCCAAAAGGAAGAAGCTAGACTGCGCCCGCCTGGAAAACCCTGACCAAAGAAATGACTTTCGCCACTCCCTGGCTGAAAAACTTGGGGAGGTGGAGTCTTCCTTAAACTCTTCTGAGATTTCACTATTGACCAGAACTGGAACTCTATCAGCTCGGCTATCTATGAGCCAGCAGTCCAAACAATCGGCTTCAAGAGCATGAATCACCAAGACTGGTTTGATGAAAACTCGGACACTATCCATGTCCTGTTGAAGGATATGCACAGAGCACACAGGGCAACCCTAGAGAACCCTTCATCCAGTTTCACCTGGCAGAAATGGCAGAGAGCTCGAGAAGAAGTGCAAAGGGCTGTTAGGAGGATGCAGAATGAGTGGTGGAGAAAAAAGGCACTTCAAATCCAAACCTTTGCCGATAAAAATGACATGCACAACTTCTACAACGCTGTCAAGAAGACCAATGGCCCAACAAACCGCTGCATCACTCCCCTGAAAACAGCAGACGGCCTGTGTACCTTGAAGGACCAACCTAGCATCCTGCTGAGATGGGCGGAACACTTTAGCACCCTGTTGAATCAGGAATCTGATGCAGACCCCACTGTTCTGGATGAACTGCCTACATTTCCCATTATGCACAATCTGGACAAGCCCCCAACCTTCCCGGAGGCCCGATAAGCTACCCGCTCCCTCAAAAACAACAAATCCCCCGGTAATGACAAAATCCCGGCTGAACTACTGAAGCAAGGAGGATACGTCTTCACAAGAGCATTACACCTGAACATCACAAAAGTCTGGGCTGAAGAGAATGTCCCACAACAATGGAGAGACGCCAATGTTGTCAATATCTACAAGAACAAGTGTGACAAGAATGTCTGTGGCAACAGTAGGGGCATTTCACTCCTTGCTGTTGCCGGTAAAATCCAGAGGCTGATCAATAACATCACTGAGTCGATTCTGCCTGAGTCACAGTGCGGGTTTAGAAAGAGTAGGAGCACAGTGGACATGATTTTCACAGCTGGACAGCTGCAGGAAACATGTAGGGAACAACATCAGGACCTATTCATGGCCTTTGTCGACCTCTCCAAAGCCTTTGGCACTGTTCAGAGAGAACTTTTATGGGTCCTCCTCAAGTGTGGCTGTCCCATTAAGTTTGTTAACATCTTCCGTCAGTTTCATGATGGAATGACTGCTTGAGTGACCATAGGAGGTCAAGAGTCCGCCCCTAATGCAGGGGTGTGTACTAGCACCAGTGCTTTTCAACATCTTCTTGCTATGTGTTACTAAGCTTCTCCACAAGGCGATTTAGAACAGCAGCGGTGTGACAGTGGACTTTTGTCGAGATGGCAACCTCTTTAATATCAGAAGGCTTCAGGCTACCACCAAACTGCAGAGAGAAGAGAATTGTTGGGTTGCAGTACGCAGATGACTGGGTTGTTGTATCTCACAGCCCACAAGATCTCCAGTCTGTTCGTACAGCAGGATGGGACTGACCGTCAACACCAGCAAGACGGAAGTATTCTGCCAGTGGAGCTCCAACAAGCCATTTACATCACCTGTCTTCACTGTTTCTGGATAAAAAAATAGCAGTCGTTCCATCCTTCAGGTACCTGGGGAGCATTCTTTCTGGTGACAACACTGTTGATAGTGAGGTCCAGAAAAGGATTAAGCAGGCAGCGGCAGCTTTTGGGAGACTCAGGCGTCGGGTCTTCCAAAACAAGAACCTCCATCTTCACACAAAGGTCTTGTCTATCAAGCCATCTGCCTCACTACTCTCCTCTACAGCTGTGAAGCCTGGGTGACCTACATCCGCCACATCAAGGCCCTAGAGCAGTTTCACATACGTTGCCTACAGCGCATTGTGGGGATTACATGGTGTGATCGTGTGCCTCATTCTGAAATACTCTCAAACTGCAGGAGTATTGAGGCCATGATCACCCTGCACCAACTACGATGGCTGGGCCACGTAGTAAGGATGCCTTCAGACCGCCTGCCTCGCAAAGTGCTATACGGCCAGCTACACCATGGTCGTCGCTCTGCTGGAGGGCAGAAAAAAACTATATAAAGACCAGCTGAAGACTGCACTAAGGAAGTGTAAAATCAGACCTGAGGCCCTGGAGGGTGTGGCTGCTTATCGTAACACCTGGCGTCAGCTGTGCCAGGATGGCACCCGCCTGCTGGAGGAGGATAGGACAGCCAGGAGACAGGAGAAAAGACTCAGAAGGAATACACCTATCGTTGCCGTTTCCACCACCACATTTACATGTCCTACCTGCAGTAGGATCTGTGTATACAGGATAGGGCTATTCAGCCACCAACGAACTCACAGATAGAAGTGGATGTCGTCATCAGACTCGATGGACAACCATAAGCAAGTAAGCAATATGATCAAACTTTCTTGTTCTTGTCAAAAGTCTAGCAGCAGCATTTTGTACCAACTGTAATCTTTTAATACTAGACATAGGAAGACCTAAAATAATACGTTACAGTAATCGAGACAAGACGTAATGGACGCATGAATAATGATCTCAGCGTCGCTAGTGGACAAAATTGAAACAATTTTAGCGATATTACGGAGATGAAAAAAGGTTGTTTTAGTAACACTCTTGATGTGTGACTCAAACGAAAGAGTTGGGTCGAAGATAAAACCCAGATTCTTTACCGAGTCGCCCTGTGTAATTGTTTGGTTGTCAAATGGTGGTATTATTCAATACTGTAGGTGTCGGTGACTAGCAGGACCGATAATCAGCATTTCCATTTTTTTGGCGTTGAGTTGCAAAAAGTTAGCGGACATCCATTGTTTTATTTCATCAAGACACGCCTCCAGCTGACTTCAATCCGGCGTGTTGGTCAGCTTTAGGAGCATGTAGAGTTGGGTGTCATCAGCATAACAGTGACCGTATTTGCGTATGATGTCGCCTAGCGGCAGCATGTGGGTTCTGTAGAGTGCAGGGCCAAGAACCGAACCCTGGGGAACTCCACACGTTACCTTAACATAGTCACTTCTGCATTTTTTTAATGAAATATCAATTAAAAAAAACAATCCAAACAAAATTTGTTGAACACAGCAGGCGCTCGCTGTTGCTCTTGCCTGAACGCCGCACTGAACTGAAAAACAGGGAGACCATCAGGAGCATCAAAACAAGCTCACGGGTTAGCTAACCATCGAGCTAACTTTCTCATCGTCGGCTTTCGATCTCCGAACAACAACGTTGACAACTGTCCACTTTGCTGCTAATCAAATTTGGATGATTACAATCCCAACACTGTTAGTTACCAACCAGTTGTAGTTCTGGAGCAGGGGTGCCCACACTTTTTGACTTGGAGCCGCATTGGGCTAAACATTTTTGGCCAGGAGCCGAAAGACGACTGCATGTCTTTGGTCCAGACGTCCACAGTTGCCAACAACAATTTGAAATGTAGACTCGTCAGACCACAAAGCACATTTCCACTTTCCATCCGTCCATCTTAGATGAGCTCAGGCCCAGCGAAACCAGCGGCGTTTCTAGGTGTTGTTAATAAATGGCTTTGGCTTTGCATAGTAGAGTCTTAACTTGCACCTTGAGATGTAGCGACCAACTGTAGTTACTGACAGTGGTTTTCTGAAGTGTTCCTTAGCCCATGTGGCGATAACTTTTACATTCTGATGTTGCTTTTTGATGCAGTACCGCTTGATGGATCGAAAGTCACGAGCATTCAATGTTGGTTTTTTTTTTTTCCAGATTCTTTGAACCTTTTGAGGACATTACAGACCGTAAATGTGGAACTCCCTAAATTTCTTGCAATAGCTCGTTGAGAAATGTTGTTCTTAAAACTGTTGGACAGTTTGCTCACGCATTTGTTCACTAAGTGGTGACCCTCGACCCATCCTTGTTTGTGAATGGGTATATATATATATATATATATATATATATATATATATATATATATATATATATATATATATATATATATATATATATATCGTTGGTGTACATATTATAAATAATATAATGGATATCAAATTCATTTTAGGGATATATAATTAGGATATTAGGAGTAATAATAATAACGATGGATTAGTTTTACAGTTTTGGTCAAAAGTTTACACATATATAGTTGAGTTCTAATAATTTTCACAACTCTTATGTATTTATGATATAGTGATTGGAGCACACAATTGTTTGTCACAATAAACATTCATGAAGTTTGGTTCTTTTATGAATTTATTATGGGTCTACTGAGAATGTGACAAATCTGCTGGGTCAAAAGTATACATACAGCAATGTTCATATTTGCTTACACGTTCCTTGGCAAGTTTCACTGCTATAAGGCGCTATTGGTAGTCATCCACAAGATCCTGGCAAGCTTCTGGTTGCATTTTTGACCACTCCTCTTGACAAAATGTGTGCGGTTTAGCTACATTTGTTGGTTTTCTGAAATGGAGAGTAAATGGAACAATGAAAAAGGAGGATAACCTCCAAATTCTTCAGGAAAACTTGAAATAATAAGCCCAGACATTGTGTCTTGAGCGCAGTTGGGTGTTCCAACAGGACAATAACCCCAATCACTGGAAATTATTGAAAACTCAAGACAGCCATGACATTATGTTCTTTACAAGTGTATGTAAACTTTTGACCACGAGTATATGCTTGCGTGTACATACACTGTATATATGTGTATATATTTGTATATATATATTTATATGTGTGTGTATGTATATATACATATATGTTTTATATATGTTTTTGTTTAAATGTAAACGCATTAGAGCTGGGCGATATGTCGAATGTACTCGATATATCGCGGGTTTGCCTCAGTGCGATATAGAAACTGACTATATCGTGAGCATACGTTCTCACACAGTTGCTTTTAGCTGCTCACTCTTTGTCTCTCCTTTTCACAGAGACATAAAACAAGTGCACCTTCTTACATACGTCACATACTGTCGCGCGTGCAATGTCATACGCCCTCGCGGAGCAGAGAGGTAGAGACATGGGTAACCTGGTGGCAGGTAGTGCTAGCGCAGCCGTGCGAGTGGTAATACAAGAGAGAGACAGAGGTGTGAATCTGGTAACAAATGAAGTAAGACTAATTTATCCCCAAGAAAAACAGCACAGGGTCCATTGTCTGGCGGTGGTTTGGCTTCAAGTGGGAAGATGTTGAACAGACAACAGTAATATGTCAAGTATGCAGCAAAAGCCTTGCTACAAAAAGTAGACGCACTTGTAGCGTCATTTGAAAAGTCACCCGGTAGAGAGTGAAGAGTGCTTTAAACTCCGCATGTAAATATCTTGGCTGGTGCCACACCCAACAAAATGCTGAATCAATCAGCACTGACCTAATTGAGTCTTGGCGTCTTCCATTTCCACATCAACAAAAAATTGTCAACGACATGAGATAACGTCCGCAGTAACCTACCACATAGCAAAGGACATACACTATTTGATTTTCTACAATGCAGCTCAATTTTATTTTACACTTTTTTAAATATATTTTGTGACATCATGCACAAAAGTGCACTTTAATTGTTTTAAGATATTGTAGAGGTATTCTGTACAAAAAGTGCACTTTAATTTAGTGTTATTTTGATATGTCATCTTAGTGACATCATGCACAAAAGTGCACTCATAGTTTTTTTTTAAAATGTCTCTGACAATCTTCTACTTTCTGGTTTGAAATTACATGAATGTTTGTGCCACTGTTTAAAAACTGTTTAATAAATACAGTTTTGGTAAATTGACTGAGTTGTGATTTCCCTCTCTGCATGAAAGTTTAAAATGAGCATATATTAATGCAGTATGAAAAATAATATATAATCATCATACTGCTGTGATTGTATGCATCAAGTGTTCATTCAAGGCTAAGGCAAAATATCGAGATATATATTGTGTACCGTGACATGGCCTAAAAATATTGAGATATTAATAAAAGGCCATATCGCCAGCCCTAATACGCGTGTATGTATATGTTTATATGTTTACTATGTATATCCATCCATCTTCTTCTGAGGTCGGGTCGCTGGGGCAGCAGCCTAAGCAGGGAAGCCCAGACTTCCCTCTCCCCAGCCACTTCGTCTAGCTCTTCCCGGCGGATCCCGAGGCTTTCCCATGCCAGCCCGGAGACATAGTCTTCCCAACGTGTCCTGGGTCTTCCCCCTCGTCTCCTACCGGTTGGACGTGTCCTAAACATCTCCGTAGTGAGGCGTTCGGGTGCCATCCTGACCAGATGCCCGAACCACCTCATCTGGCTCCTCTCGATGTGGAGGAGCAGCGGCTTTACTTTGAGTTCCTCTCGGATGGCAGAGCTTCTCACCCTATCTCTAAGGGAGAGCCCCGCCACCCGGCGGAGAAAACTCATTCGGCAGCTTGTACCCGTGATCTTATCCTTTCGGTCATAACCCAAAGCTCATGACCATAGATGAGGATGGGAACGTAGATCGACCGGTAAATTGAGAGCTCTGCCTTCTGGCTCAGCTCCTTCTTCACCACAACGGATCGGTACAACGTCCGCATTACTGAAGACGCCACACCGATCCACCTGTCAATCTCACGATCCACTCTTCCCTCACTCGTGAACAAGACTCCTAGGTACTTGAACTCCTCCACTCGGGGCAGGGTCTCCTCCCCAACCCGGAGATGGCATTTCACCCTTTTCCGGCCGAGAACCATGGACTCGGACTTGGTGGTGCTGATTCTCATTCCGGTCACTTCACACGCGGCTGCGAACCAATCCAGTGAGAGCTGAAGATCACGGCCAGATTATGCCATCAGGACCACATCATCTGCAAAAAGCAGAGACTTAATCCCGCGGCCACCAAACCGGAACCCTTCAGCGCCTTGACTGCGCCTAGAAATTCTGTCCATAAAAGTTATGAACAGAATCGGTCACAAAGGACAGCCTTGGCGGAGTCCAACCCTCACTGGAAATGTGTTCGACTTACTGCTGGCAATGCGGACCAAGCTATGGCACTGATCGTACAGGGAGCGGACCGCCACAATAAGACAGTCCGATACCCCACACTCTCTGAGCACTCCCCACAGGACTTCCCAAGGGACACGGTCGAATGCCTTCTCCAAGTCCACAAAGCACATGTAGACTGGTCGGGCAAACTCCCATGCACCCTAAAGAACCCTGCCGAGAGTATAGAGCTGGTCCACAGTTTCACGACCAGGACGAAAACCACACTGTTCCTCCTGAATCCGAGGTTCGACTATCTGGCGTAGCCTCCTCTCCAGTACACCTGAATAAACCTTACCGGGAAGGCTAAGGAGTGTGATCCCACGATAGTTGGAACACACCCTCCGGTCCCCCTTCTTAAAGAGAGGAACCACCACCCCGGTCTGCCAATCCAGAGGTTCCGCCCCCGATGTCCACGCGATGCTGCAGAGTCTTGTCAACCAAGACAGCCCCACAGCATCCAGAGCCTTAAGGAACTCCAGATGGATCTCATCTACCCCTGGGGCCTTGGCACCGAAGAGCTTTTAAATTTCCTTAGCAACCTCAGCCCCAGAAATAAGAGAGCCCACCACAGATTCCCCAGGAACTGCTTCCTCATTGGAAGACGTGTTGGTGGGATTGAGGAGGTCTTCAAAGTATTCCTTCCACCATTCCACAACATCCGCAGTTGAGGTCAGCAGAACACCATCCGCACGATACACGGTGTTGATAATGCCCTGCTTCCCCTTCCTGAGGCTGCGGATGGTGGTCCAGAATCGCTTCAAAGCCGTCCGGAAGTCGTTTTCCATGGCTTCCCTGAACTCCTCCCATGTCCGAGTTTTTCCCTCCGCGACCGCTGAATCTGCACACCGCTTGGCCTGTCGGTACCTGTCCACTGCCTCCGAAGAAGAACTCGATAGGACTCCTTCTTCAGCTTGACGGCATCCCTCACTGCTGGTGTCCACCAAGGGGTTTTAGGATTACCGCCCCAACAGGCACCAAATACCTTGCGGCCACAGCTCCGATCAGCCGCCTCGACAGTGGAGGTGCGGAACATGGTCCACTCGGACTCATTGTCCAGCACCTCCCTCGTGACATGTTCAAAGTTCTTCCGGAGGTGGGATTTGAAACTTACTCTGACAGGAGACTCTGCCAGACTTTCCCAGCAGACCCTCACAATGCGTTTGGGCCTGCCAGGTCTGTCCGGCATTCTCCCCCACCAAAGCAGCCAACTCACCACCAGTGGTGATCGGTAGAAAGCTCCGCCCCTCTCTTCACCCGAGTGTCCAAAACATGAGGCCGCAAATCCGATGACACAACTACAAAGTCGATAATATACTATGTATATGTTAAAGTTAAAGTACCACTGATAGTCACACACTCAGTAGGTGTGGTAAAATTACTCTGCATTCGAAACATCACCTTGTTCCACCCCTTGGGAGGTGTGTTTGTGTACATATAATAATGTAATGGATATATAATAAATATAATTGATACATAATTGGAATATTAGGAGTAATAATAATAGTAATATTAGTGATAATAATAATGATGCATGAGGTAAATTCCAGCACCCCCCGCGACCACCAAAAAGGGTAAATGGATGGATGGATAGATTTATATAGCACTTTTCTAGACACTCAAAGTGCTTCACAGTAAAGTGAGAACCCATTTTATGTGAAAGTTCGACTCCTACCTTTATTACTTCCGTGACGACCTTCTTAAAGTTTTGTTATTAATTTAGAAATATCAAGCTACTAAAATGTGCTGAACATGGATAAGTGTGAGGAGAGTGTTTTACATTGTCCCATAATGCTTTGTAGTGGATTTAAATGGGTTTGGATGTTTTTTTTTTTGTATAATATCCACAAAGTTCCGTGAGCAGGTTGTGTTATGTCTGACCATGTGTGTTGACTTTTATGCTAGCCGGAATTTATTTTGTATTTATTTGCACCATGACTAGGTAAGGTTGTTCGGATTCTGCCATATAAGTAGACACTGCGCTACATTTATTCACCACAGTCTAGGGCAGGGGTGTCAATCTCAAATACAGACTGTGCCAAAATTTTAAACTGAACAAAGCTGCTGGCCAAAGTTGAACAAATTAACCTTTAAATAGGGACCCAAATAAGTTTTGCATTAAATATTGAAACAAGCAAGGGTTATATAACTTTATAGTTACATGCGAAATCGAGTTTAAAAAAATTATAATAATAATTAAAAAATATCAATGGCATATCAAATACAATTTAAATAAGAATGGCATGCCTCTTGCAGCTTTCTGAGGTACATATCAAAATAAACTTTTTCCACAGGCTAATAAGAAATTTTAAAATAAAATAACAATAATCAATTAATCTAACATTCAAGCCTTAAAGTAGCAAGAGAAAGTGCATTAATACAACTTTAAATTTGCTCAGTTTGCTACGCTGATTTGCTTTAATAAAATAAAAATAAAAAATTGAATGCCTCTTTTCTATTTGCAGCCCTCTGAGGTAAATATCAACATTTGCTGGTAGCGAGGGGTGTATATTGTAGCGCCCCGGAAGAGTTAGTGCAGCAAGAGGTTCTGAGTATTTGTTCTGTTGTGTTTATGTTGTGTTACGGTGCGGATGTTCTCCGAAATGTGTTTGTTATTCTTGTCTGATGTGGGTTCACAGTGTGGCGCATATTTGTAACAGTGTTAAAGTTGTTTATCCGGCCACCCTCAGTGTGACCTGTATGGCTGTTGACCAAGTATGCGTTGCATTCACTTCTGTGTCTGTCAAAGCCGCATTTATCATGTGACTGGGTCGGCACACTCTTTGTATTGAGGAAAAGCGGACGTTACGACAGGTTGTAGAGGACGCTGAAGGCAGTGCCTTAAAGACACACCCCCAGTATTGTTGTCCGGGTGAAAATCAGGAGAATGGTTGCCCTGGGAGATTTTCGGGAGGGGCACTGAAATTCGGGAGGGTTGGCAAGTATGAGTATTAGCAGTGAATGTGGTGTTACAGCGCCAGAGCCGCTGTATAATTCCGGCGGGCCAGCTCTGATGTTAATTTGATATTTCCCCAGGGGCCAAATTAAATTACATGGTGGGCCAGAGTTTGACACCCATGGTATAGGGTCATTGACGGATTTACTCACCAAAAATGATTCCCGGGCGCGGCCCACTGCTACCCTCACCTCCCAGCGGGTGAACAAGGGGATGGGTCAAATGCAGAGGACAAATTTCACCACACCTAGTGTGTGTGTGACGATCATTGGTACTTCAACTTTATTGTCCACAACGCGGCAGAAATCCATCTGGTTGCAGGAGTCATAGTCTTGATTTTTTTGGGGTTAGCGTGGTAGCATCTTGTGCTGATCAAAATCTTCTCTCTTTTTCCTCAAAGCGTGGTCATATCCCCGTGGTCTACCCCAGGGCTGCTGTGGCTACAAATGCAGCTTACCACCATATGGTGAAGTGAATTAATTTTTGGGATTCATTATATTTGGGCTTCGCTAATCATCAGTTATTGCTTTCAACGACGGCCTCCAAAAGCGTGTCTGGCGGCCAGCATGGAGCTCGCCGTCTACAAAAAAACTGTGAATTCCTGCTGTTTGTTTATGATGGGAAGATGCACGCCGTGCATAAGAAGTGTTGAAGATGCAGGCTGTGTGTGGAGGGATGGCGGCTGCTCTAATAACTTATCCATGCGAATCGACTTAGAGTGCTTGCAGCTTCTGTACGCAGTGCACGCACACACCTTCAAAAGAACATCCTTTGACTTTTCCCCGCTTGGCCCGCCATCACACGAGAGCGCGTTGACGTCGGACGTCGGATATTCCCTGCACTCGCTGGAGATAAGCGCGAGCGGCCGAAATCACTTTTCTGCTGCCATTTAGTGATTATTTGGTGGCTAAATGGCGACGAAAAATAGGATTAGGTTCCATAAAGAGTCTCTAACAGTGCGGCGGCGATTCAAGCCCCAGTTTCACAGGTTGAAGATAATGCTCGTGGAGAAGCGTTTACAGCAGAGGTGTCCAGAGTGCGGCACGCGGCTATTTTTTTTTTATGTCCGGCGGCACATTCTAAAAACACTTAAACAAAAAAAGTGGAATAAAAAAGCGTAATGGTGAAATGTAGTGAGATATATGTGCAATGTTGACTTTAGTAACACAAACATGTTATTATCTTTGAAACTTAAGTGCTCTAAAAATAATAATGAATCAATGTTGTTATAAATTATTATTCATCTGAAAGGTTTCAATTACTTGACCTGAAATATTCCACTTTGACATATTTTTGGGGGCAAAATTTGCATATTTTAAAGACATAAAAACACAACATTTTCCATAACTTAAAGGGCAAAAAACCCCAAACAAACAAAAGACATGTTTTGTTTTTTTAAATAGTACAATCGAAGGATACATCTGAAATTGATCTCGAAAAAGTGTTTAAAGTAAATAAATACTAAATAATAATGATTACCTTTTTTTGTTCCCGTTTGGATGCCTAGGTAATTTAGTGGGATTGTTTTTAAACTGCCATTGCCTAAAAAATAACAATGAATCAAAATCAATGCTACTCCTATGAAAGGCTTCAAATACTTGACATCAAGCATTCCACTTTGGCATATTTTGTGGGGGGAAATATTGCATATTATGTGTGTTTGCCATAAAAACATGTTCTATAACTTAAAGGGCAAACAAACTAAGAAATAAAAAAAATATATATATTTTTTTTTTAAATAGCATAATCCACAAGTCTCAACTGCAGGCCCGGGGGCCAAATTTGGCCTGCCATATTATTTTGTGTGGCCCGTGAAAGCCTGGAAATAATTTGTATTAATTAAATGCTTAATCTTTTCTTACTAAATATATTTGTTCTTTCCCTTTTGACATTAAAAACTATGTACTGCATGCAATTGCATATCTTTTAAAATTCAATATTATCAAAATCTAAATATTATGTTATCATGTATTCCAAAAGTATATTTTCTTAAAATAATGGTAAATAAGGTACTTCAATATCTGCTTGACTTATGACTTCAAGCCAAATTATCAATCAAATTGTAGACTGTAAAATTGACTATAGATTTCACGTTAAATTCCGCCAACTAAGCATTTTACCCTAAAATCCACTTTGGTACTTTCGGTTTTTGTCTTTTTTCCATATACAGTAAGACACTGAGGAAAAACGCCACCTTTTAGGCGTCCACACTGGAGACAACAAAAAATACGCCATCTAAAGATAGTAGAAAACAGGGGTCACCAACGCGGTGCCCGGCCTGTTCTAAAAATAGCTCAAATAGCAGCACTTACCAGTGTGTTGCCTTTATTTTTATAATTGTATTTATTTACTAGCAAGCTGGTCTCGCTTTGCTCAACATTTTTAATTCTAAAAGAGACAGAACTCAAATAGAATTTGAAAATCCAAAAAAATTTGAAAAATTAGAAAGACTTGGTCTTCACTTGTTTAAATAAATTCATTTATTTTTCGACTTTGCTTCTTATAACTTTCAGAAAGACGATTTTAGAGAAAAAAATACAACCTTAAAAATGATTTTAGGATTTTTAAACTCATGTAGCTTTTTACCTTTTAAATTTGTTCCTCTTCTTTCCTGACAATTTAAATCAATGTTCAAGTATTTTTTTTTATTGTAAAGAATAATACATACATTTTAATTTATTCTTCATTTTAGCCTCTGTTTTTTTGACAGAGAATATTTGTAAAATATTTTTTCAAACTTCTGATTAAAATTTAAAAAAATATATTCTGGAAAATCTAGAAAATCTGTAGATTCAAATTTAAATCTTATTTCAAAGTATTTTGAATTTCTTTAAAAAAAATTGTCAGGCTAGGACTGTGGATGTTTGTGCTTCCTCGATGCGAGGATGATGCGGGACTAGTCAGGCATGAATATAAGTACATGATATTTATTAAATAAACAAACAAACTACAAAAAGGCAAACCAAGGACGCGCTCTGTGGCGGATAAAAATATTTACTATACTTAAAACAAAACAGCGCAATGGCATGACTATATACAAACAAAACCAAACTAGCACAATGGCATAAATACAAAAACTTACACGGCATGGAACTATGGACAAGGACATGAAGGAGGTGCAGCATGGGTAGGGTGCGTGCGCATGTGAGAAGATCCCAGGACGAAGACAAGAAAAAGAGTGACTTAAATAGCTATGATCCTTAGTGAAAACAGGTGTGAGGCTGAGAACAGGGACATGACAGGTGAAAACTAATGAGTTGACATGGAAACAAACAAAACCAGGAAGTGCAAAACGTGACTGAATGTCCAAAAACTAAACATAGCATGACCAAAACATAACTTACAGGCGTGACGGAGCCCCCCCCTTAAAGACAGCTTCTAGATGTCCAAAAATGAAACCACAAAACAAAACTATGATTAAAAGTCATGGGAGGGCGGGAGGGGGACATGGCGGTGGATCGCCAAACCACGTGCCCCCATATCCATCGGGGCAGAGTCAGGTGGCGGCGATGCGTGGAGGATTGAGGTGGGCTACCCGGGAACGGCAACATCCGTGGCCAACCCCCTTGGCGTGGCGGACGACCACGTAGTGGCCACCACTATGGCCGACGAGGAGGTCGACATCCTTGGCGTGGTGGACGCCCACGTAGCAGCCACATCCGGGGCCAACAAGGAGGCGGGCGCATCGTCAACGTGGCAGGCGTTGGCGTTGGTCGTGGACTTGGCGTTGGTCGTGGACTTGGCGTTGGTCGTGGACTTGGCTTCGTGGGGCTGACACTGGCGGCGCTTGGCTTCGTGGAGCTGACACCGGCGGCGCTTGGCTTCGTGGAGCTGAAACTGGCGGCGCTTGGCTTCATGGAGCTGCCACTGGGGGCGCTTGGCTTCGTGGAGCTGCCACTGGGGGCGCTTGGCTTCGTAGAGCTGCCACTGGGGGCGCTTGGCTTCGTGGAGCTGCCACTGGGGGCGCTTGGCTTCGTGGGGCTGACACTGGCGGCGCTTGGCTTCGTGGAGCTGACTCTGGCGGCGCTAGGCTTCGTGGAGCTGACACTGGCGGCGCTTGGCTTCGTGGAGCTGCCACTGGGGGCGCTTGGCTTCGTGGAGCTGCCACTGGGGGCGCTTGGCTTCGTAGAGCTGCCACTGGGGGCGCTTGGCTTTGTGGAGCTGCCACTGGGGGCGCTTGGCTTCGTGGAGCTGACACTGGCGGCGCTTGGCTTCGTGGAGCTGACACTGGCGGCGCTTGGCTTCGTGGCGCTGACACTGGCGGCGCTTGGCTTCGTGGAGCTGACATGATTTAAATTTGATTCTACAGATTTTCTAGATTTGCCAGAATATATATTTTTTTAATTTTAATCATAAATTTGAAGAAATATTTCACAAATATACTTCGTCGAAAAAACAGAAGCTAAAATGAAGAATTAAATTAAAATGTATTTATTTTATTTATAATTAAAAAAAAAATTACTTGAACATTGATTTAAATTGTCAGGAAAGAAGAGGAAGAAAGGGTAAAAAGGTATATGTGTTTAAAAATCCCAAAATGATTTTTAAGTTTGTATTTTTTCTCTAAAATTGTCTTTCTGAAAGTTATAAGAAGCCAAAGTAAAAAAAAAAAAGAATTTATTTAAACAAGTGAAGACCAAGTCTTTAAAATATTTTCTTGGATTTTCAAATTCTATTTGAGTTTTGTCTCTCTTTGAATTAACAATTTCGAGCAAAGTGAGACCAGCTTGCTCACAGGCAGCTCACTGGTAAGTGCTGTGTAACCTATACCTGCTATAAATCAATGCAATATTCATATATGGGGTGTTATAGGCTAGTAACAGAAGGTTAGTTTAAACTCGGAGAGAGAGAGCAGAGCTTCAATTGTTGTTTGGTTGACACCGTGTATTAGAGAATTAGTGAGGGACAGCAGATTTATACACACAATGAGTTGAATGGCCATTCAACATGAAAGCTATTTGAAGAGAAAAACACAAGTACTATATACATATATGCAATTCCCTTTAAACTAATCAGAGTCTCTTGATCTTGTTCAAATCTCAGCTGATACTTAATAGTTCTTGGAAAAAAAGACGGCAGTACAGTCCATATGCTACAGGTAAAGGTGAAAATCGTAAAGGGTTGGCTCGAGAGCCTCCTACCAGCCCAGACAGAGCGGGTGGTGACACAACTGTTATCATTAGTCATTAATTGAATTCATATACCTTTTATATGGACGATTGGGAATAAATAAATGATCAATGGGTTGTACTTGTATAGCGCTTTTCTACCTTGAAGGTACTCACAGCGCTTTGACTTTACTTCCACATTTACCCATTCACACACACATTCACACACTGATGGAGGGAGCTGCCATGCAAGGCGCTAACCAGCACCCATCAGGAGCAAGGGTGAAGTGTCTTGCTCAGGACACAACAGACGTGACAAGGTTGGTACTAGGTGGGGATTGAACCAGGGACCCTCGGGTTGCGCACGGCCACTCTTCCACTGCGCCACGGCGTCCCCTATATGTCATATAGGTGTAAAGACTGTTACAATGATGAAAGATTAATGCTTAAAGTGCTTTTGTCATAAATATGGACTCACCAACTCAGCTTCTACAGTCAAACACAGCTTAATGACAAAGAATCCGGCGCTGGTAGTCGGCTCTATACATTTACAAATAGGCATGTAGTTTAAAATCCGCCAGCAAAATGTTTCAGGTTAAAACGAGAATTAAAAACCTACCTCGAGCAGAAATAAAATCGATCTCCTCTCACGTCCTGGCTACTCCCTGGCTTATAAGCACCACTAATTGGACCGCGGCGGTCACGTAACAAGGGAGAGTGCACCGATCTCCCGAAGAGTAAACAGAACAAGAGCATATCAGTCACTTTCTGCTACCGGCGTATAACTACAGCTGATTGGACTGTGGCGTTTACGTCACTAGGAAGCGCGCATAGAGTAAATAGAAAGGCAAGAGCCTAATAGTCTCTCTTTGTATGTATTTGACACATGCGCTACACCTGCTATTTGACTTATTTTTACAACAGGCCAGCGGGCGACTCATCCGGTCCTTACGGGCGACCTGGTACCCGCGGGCACCTTGTTGGTGACCCTTGCATTACGCCGTGACTTTTTTTTTTTGTTTGTTTTTTTTTTTTTTTTTCTGTGTGTAGTGATTTAGTTCTTGTCTTGCGCTCCTATTTTGGTGGCTTTTTCTCTTTTTTTGGTATTTTCCTGTGGCAGTGTCATGTTTTCCTTTGAGCGATATTTCCCACATCTACTTTGTTTTAGCAATCAAAAAATATTTCAGTTGTTTTTATCCTTCTTTGTGTGAATATTGTTGATTTTCATGTCATGATCAGATGTACTTTGTGGACAGCCGTTTCTGCTCCACAGTAAGTCTTTGCTGTCGTCCAGCATTCTGTTTTTGTATACTTTGTAGCCAGTTCAGTTTTAGTTTCGTTTTGCATAGCCTTCTCTAAGCTTCAATGCTTTTTCTTAGGGGCACTCACCGTTTGTTTATTTTTGGTTTAAGCATTAGACACCTATTTACCAGCATGCAGCCCCCCGCTGTTTCTTACAGCTACAAAGCAATTAGCTACCGCCTGCCACCTATTGATATGGAAGAGTGTTACACGGTCACTCTGCCGAGCTCTAGACAGCACCGACACTCAACAACAACACATAATTTGCAGACTATAATTACTGGTTTGCAAATAATATTTTTAACCCAGATAGGTAAAATTACATCATCTCCCACGGCACAACAGACTGTATCTCACGACATACTAGTGGTTGAAAAACATTGAGATAGACAATAAGGCGCGAGGCCATTAAGACATTTAAAAACAAATAATAGAACTTGAAAATCCACCCTGAAGCGACTTTAAAACTGGTGTAATGTGCCCGCCCTCTAGTCTTCGTCAGCCCGTGTGCAGCCGAGTGTCGGTCATTATGGTGGTACTTGGAGAGCCAAGTGTTTTCTGAGGTGGTACTTGCTCTAAGAGAGCCACTGCTCGAGAGAGTGAGCGGCGCTCAGTGGAAAAAGTTTGGGCGTCCCTGTTTTGAAGAGAACAAGGTTTGTGGAGAGTGAGGAGTACTGTCTCAGACTCTGTCTTCAGTAGCAAATCAAGGCTGTGAGATGGACTGGAAGAGACAAGACATCACTTATTGACGAGGGGAGGCTGACGCTTCCGTGGAGGAGACAGCCATGCAGCGATGACTGCCAAGACGGCTTCGGCCAGACGTTCTCTGTCAACATTAGAACAACCCACATGAGTTTAGTCAACCGCCCACTTTCTTCCTTGGCGTTCCCGTCGGAATCCCCACTGAGAGCGCCTCACTCCCAGATACTTCCCACATTTTCCGGTGGATCCCAGAGATGAGAGATTTGCAGATCCCTGCGAGCCAAACATCACAGGCACGCTGCGGAACGAGGAGGGGAGCTCTGCCGACCTACACGGAATAACAATGAGCTTTTCCGTCTCCTGCCGAGGGTTAGCACGATGATGAAGAGTGAGGAGAGTGGGGAGGTGTGTTTGGGTGTGAGAAAACACCATTTTGGGACTGAAAATTTTGAGTCCCCCCCCTCATCTTATACCTGCTGATCATCTCCAGAAAGAACCTCGCCTGGAGTCACTTAGCGTTCTGTGAAATGACACACTAAATCTTGAAACCCTACAGAAGGCAGGAGACCGCTACGGGGCTTTTCCCGGGCAATCTCTCAGGGTGAAGCTGGTGCTCGACGGGACATCCGTCTTCCTGTCGAACACGGGAAGCATGTCCTCTTCTGTCGAATGTTCATGCCCACTCTTCAAACACGAGAGGCTGAGAAGCAAAAGTACTATACATCTTCTTTCCTCTTGCAAGGTGATGTCCGGTTGGCGGGTAGGGGGGCGTGTCCAGTGGAGGCGCAGCTGGCAATGGAGCGATTGGCAAGACCATGAATAACTGGTTTGGAAAGCAGCAATGGATCATTTTCCGAATGATGGAATGGTGTGAAGCCTGAGCCACATGTCACATGTTCCCAATGCCTCCGTAAAATGATCGAGTGTGGTAGCACAACAACGTATGCTGGGAAGCTATTGTTAAATAGCAATAATACAAACCCAAAACCAGTGAAGGTGGCACGTTGTGTAAATCGTGAATAAAAACAGAATACAATGATTTGCAAATCATTTTCAACGCGCATTCATTTGCATTGACTGCAAAGACAAGATACCAAATGTTCAAACTGAGAAACTTGGTTATTTTTTGCAAATATTAGTTCATTTGGAATTTGATGCCTGCAACATGTATCAAAAAAGCTGGCACAAGTGGCAAAAAGACTGAGAAAGTTGAGGAATGCTCATCAAACACACATTTGGAACATCCCACAGGTAAACAGGCTAATTAGGAACAGGTGGGGGCCATGATTGGGTATAAAAGCAGCTTCCATGAAATGCTCAGTCATTCCCAAACAAGGCGGGGGTAGGGTCACCACTTTGTGAACAAATCGGTGAGCAATTTGTTCACGAACATTTCTTAACCAGCTATTGCAAGGGATTTAGGGATTTCACCATCTACGGTCTGTATTATCATCAAAAGGTTCAGAGAATCTAGAGAAATCACTGCAGGCTGAAAACCAACATTGAAGGCCCGTGACCTTCGATCCCTCTGGCTGTACTGCATCAAAAAGCGACATTAGTGTGTAAAGGCCTCAGGAACACTTCAGAAACCCACTGTCAGAAACTACAGTTCATCGCTACCATCTTTGCTGGGCCCGAGCTCATCTAAGATGGACTGATGCAAATTAGAAAAGTGTTCTGTGGTCTGACGAGTTCACACTTCAAACTGTTTTTGGAAACTGTGGACGACGTGCCATTTGAACAAAGAAGAAAATAACCTTCCGGACAGGGAGACGCAAAGTTCAAAACCCAGTATCTGTGATGGTATGGTGGTGTATTAGTGCCCAAAGTATGGGTAACTTACACATCTCTGAAGTCACCATTAATGCTCAAAGGTACATACAGGTTTTGGAGCAACATATGCTGCCATCCAAGCAACGTTATCATGGACGACCCTGCTTATTTCACAAAGACAATGCCAAGCCACGTGTTAGAACAGTGTGGCATCATAGTAAAGGAGTGCGGGTACTAGACTGACCTGCCTGTACTCCAGAACTGTCTCCGATTGAAAATGTGTGGCACAATATGAAGCTTAAAATACCACAACGGAGACCCTGTACTGTTGAACAACTTAAGCTGTACATCAAACAAGAATGGGAACTATTTCCAACTGTAAAGCTTAAACAATTGGTCTCCTCAGTTCCCAAATGTTTACTGAGTGTTGTAAAAAAGAAAAAGGCCATGTAACACAGTGGTAAAATGCCCTTGTGACAACTTTTTGGGTTGTGTTGCTGCCATTAAATCCAACTTCACTGGTTTTGTATTTAAGTATGTATGTATATATATATATATATATATATATATATATATATATATATATATATATATATATATATATATATATATATATATATATATATATATATATATCTATATATATATATATATATTTTGTTTTCCCTTGGCCTCAGTCTGCACCCCCACTCCAGGGCCTAGGCTAAGACAATTTTTTTATTTTTTTTATTTTATTTTAATCTTCTATTCCCCCCCCCCCCTGTTTACCTGTATGTCATGTTTTTTGTAAGGGGCGCTGGAAGCCGGCAGACCCGTCAGTGATCCTGTTCTGTCTCCCTGTAATGTTTGTCTGATCTTGAATGGGATTGTGCTGAAAATTGTAATTTTCCTGAAGGAACTCTCCTGACGGAATAAATAAAGTACTATCTAATCTAATATATATATATATATACTGTATATATATATATATATATGTATATGAATGTATATACATATATATATGTACATATACATATTTATGAATATGTATATATATATATATATGTATATATATATTTATGAATATGTATATATATATATATATGTTAATGCATATATATATATATATGCATATATATATATACATATATATATATTTTTTTTCCTACCGCTTGTCCCTTGTATATATGCAAATGTATATATGTACATATATGTGTATATTTGTGGACCCAAGCTGTGTATAAATAAATAAATATATATATATATATATATATATATATATATATATATATATATATATATATATATATATATATATATATATATATCCCTACTCAAAGTTCCTCACGAAAGTACACAGGAGGAACTAGTTAAAATCTTGAAAAAAATACAAATCCAAGACTTCAAACGATTGCAATGGAATTGATATGGAAATGATAAAAAGGTTATTAAGGAGAACTAAGAACCATTAATCTATATCAGTAACCTATAATGTTCTGCCTGTTTTGATGCTATGATAAATTTTAAGTTGTGATGTTGTATTTCATTTTGTATTATATCGTATATGTATTGTGTGTTTTTTTCTTTTTCTCTCTTTTTCTTTTCTTTTTCTTTGAAATTGTAATATTACTGCCTTTTTTACATCATGGCCAGGGGACTACAGATGACAATTAGCCTTCTGGCTAATTCTGGCTTTTTTAACCACCTGTAGTCATGTGTTTTTATGAAATTGCCTTGTCCCCCTTGAAATAAACCAATCTTAGCCTTAGTTTAAAACTGGAATATTTCAAAACTAAATAAAAAAAAACATCTTAAATTGTACCAATTTCTAAGACTGGAGACAAACACCAGTTTACAACTTATAGACCTGTTACTCTACTTCCACAATTTTCTAAAGTCATTGAAAAACTATTCAATTACAGATTTGAGAGTTTCATAAACAAAAAAAGAATACTCGCTGACAACCAATATGGATACAGAACATTTAAACTTTGATGGCTTTAATCAAAATAACAGAGGATATTACCAGTGCAATGGATGATAAACAGTGTGCAGCTGCATTGTTTATGGATCTAACTAAAGCATTTGACACAATTAATCACAATATTTTAATCAAACAATTAGAACGGTTGGTATTCAACTGGATTAGAAGCTATTTAACCAACATGAAGCAATACGTGAAGCTAGGCAAACACACATCTACAGCACTAAATATATCCTGTGGTGTACCTCAGGGATCAATCTAATACCAAAATTGTTCAATCTTTATACAAACGACATTTGCAAAGTTACAAAAGACTTAAAGTTAGTATCATTCGGGGACGATACAACTGCATTTTGTTCAGGAGAGAACACGCAGAAGCTATTACAAATAATAGCGGAAGAAACGCACAAATTAAAAGGATGGTTTGACGAAAACAGACGATCTTTGACTCTCATTAAAACTAAAATAATTTTATTTGGTAACAGTAGAAGGGAAAGTCAAACACATATACAGATAGTATTCATTGAAAGTGTAAATGAAAGCAATATAATGATTGATGATAACATGAACTGTAAATCTCATAAACATATATAACATAAAGTGGCAAGAACTACATCAAAAAAATTAAAAATGTTCTGGACCAAAAATCACTCCATATTCTTTACTCCTCGCGATTGGTACCATATCTGAGTTATTTTGCAGAAATATGGGGAAATAACTACTAAAGTACACTTCATTCACTACCTGTGTTACAAAAAAATAATACATAATGTTGGATATAGAGAACGAACAGCACGGTGAGAGAGGGGTTAGTGTGTCTGCCTCACAATACAAAGGTATTGTGAGGTATTGTGAGTAGTCCTGGGTTCTTAGGTATCTTTCCGTGTGAAGTTTGCATGTTCTCCCCGTGACTGCGTGGGTTCCCTGAGGGTACTCCGGCTTCCTCCCACTTCCAAAGACATGCAACTGGGGATAGGTTGAATACAACAACATCAACACAACGTCAGTCTTGCTGAATACGGCCATAGATACTAGATACCAAAGACTTGTATTTGCCAAACACGTTCAACCACCCCTCCCACATAGAGTGTTCTTTCTTTTTTTACCTTTAAAGGGGAACATTATCACCAAACCTACGCAAGCGTCAATATATACTTTGATGTTGCAGAAAAAAAGACCAAGTATTTTTTTAACCGATTTCCGAACTCTAAATGGGTGAATTTTGGCAAATTAAACGCCTTTCTGTTTATCGGTCTATTAGCGGTGACGTCAGAACGTGACGTCACCAAGGTAACACAACCGCCATATTCATTTGCACATTACAAACACCGGGTCTCAGCTATGTTATTTTCCGTTTTTTCAACTATTTTTTGGAACATTGGAGACATCATGCCTAGTCGGTGTGTTGTCGGAGGGTGTAACAACACTAACAGGGAGGGATTCAAGTTGCACCACTGGCAAGAAATCTTCCGCCAGACCCCCCATTGAATGTACCAAAATGTCTTCACATTTGACCGGCGATGCTAAGACAGACATGACACAGAGATGTATGGATAACCTGCAGATGCATTTGCAACGATTAAGTCAATGAAATCACAAAGGTGAGTTTTGTTGATGTTGTTGACTTATGTGCTAATCAGACATATTTAGTCATGGCATGACTGCCAGCTAATAACATGCTAAGCTAATCGATGCTACATGCTATTTATGCTAGCTGTATGTACATTTTAAACTAGATACCCACATTTAATGCGAAACAAACACTTACCAATCGACGGATTTAAGTTGCTCCAGTGTCACAAGATGCGAAAGTCCTGATCGTTTGGTCTGCACATTTTACCGGCGATGCTAATAAGGCAGCCATGCTATGGGCCACTTCATTAGGTACACCCATGCTATGGCCGAATAGCGTCAATAGCTATTCACTCAATAGCTTCAATTTCTTCTTCAATTTCGTTTTCGCTATCTGCCTCCATACTCCGACCATCTGTTTCAATACATGCGTAATCTGTTGAATCGCTTAAGCCGCTGAAATCCGAGTCTGAATCCGAGCTAATGTCGCTATATATTGCTGTGGTAACTGCCATGTTGTTTGTATTGGCAGCCCTGTATGACGTCACAGGGAAATGGATAGTGGTTTCGAAGATAGCGAAAATAAGGCACTTTAAAGCTTTATTTAGGGATATTCCGGGACCGGTAAAATTTTGAAAAAAACTTCAAAAAATACAAGAAGCCACTGGGAACTGATTTTTATTATTTTTAACCCTTTTGAAATTGTGATAATGTTCCCCTTTGAGTTTGTGCAGGCCTTCCAGTGGTTTGGTCAGGCTACTTTTTCTATCAGTGTAGTTTGGTATGAACATGCAACCCTGTTCACCAAATATTGCGCACACGGCCCCTTTTTCTGCTAACAACATGTCTAGCGTTATACGGTTTTAAAAAGCCATAAGGAAGGTGGCGGCGAGTTGATCAGCAGCGGCTTCAAGTCGGCCTGTGTAATTTTGTAACATCTGTACGTTGTAGTGGACGTAGTTTATTCTGCCAACATTCTTGTTAATCGTACACCACCAGTAGACGGATGATTCAAATTCAGCTGCAACTTGATTTACCGATTTATAGTCGTCTGATACACTTCTTTGGACACCCATTGCATCGATCAAAATTGGATCTACAACACTTTACCAGTTTATCATGTCTAGTTATTTACCAATGTTCAGGTATCAAAACTATTCAGGCGTGTTAACAATCCTTGTCCAAATATTCATACATTTGCTATGTGTAAGCAGTTATCTTATGATAAGTTTCCTAACTGTTGTACAGAGCCTTGCATGTTAATGCAGGTATAATTAGCTTTTTTTTTTCACATATTTATCAAATATTGGTTTCTCTTTTGTCTCTTTAGCTACAACGTCAATTTTGTTTTGCTCATTACTTCAATTAAACTTTTTTTTGACTCATCTTGAGTAATTGTCTGGGCTTTTACATACAACACAATCAGTTTTTGTAGCCTTTCCCACTTGCTCCGTCATAAGGAACAAATTAATTGCCAAAACAGGAACCAATTATTATCAAACTTTGACACACCATCATTTGGTATGCTTACAACTGTGACAGTGGAATTTGTAGTTTGCTAGTTAACATGTCCCTTTGATAACACAAATACAGTCTCAAATACTTTTTTCCCATTATATGACCTGTTTACAATGTGCTAAGTGTACTCAGCTTGGTCTTTCCATTATCGTTCAAATGGTGCCATAGTTGTTACAACCTCTCTCCCCCTTTGGAGAATGCCAATGTTTTCTTTTCATTGATTTTTCAAAATTTTGTTAGTTGATAAGGTCTTCCAAATATTATTTCAAATGGTCTGAGTCCTGTTGTACTTGTAAGGTTCATATCCTGTACATTTTTACTAAATCTTTGCATAGTGCTTTTACTACTGTAGCACAGCTGCTTTTCCTTTAGGAAATATTCCTACCCACTTCGAAAATGCATCTACTATGATCAGACATCAATGTTTTCCTTTACTCTTATTTAGTTCAATAAAATCCATGCATAGATGTTGTATACAATTTTTTTTTCCAAACGAATTAAACTACAGGAAGTATAGTACCTCTATATGAGGCTAGTCATATCCCTCCTATTGAGCCATAAGTTCAACCATGGCTCAAAACGGCTTCCCACTTACACAGATTTTTTGGTAAGATAAGTTTATTGTCTGGACATACAAAAATGTCTTCTTTGTTCAACGTGACTCCGCTTTTTTTTTTTATTCATTTATCTTTTTCTTTTGGAGAACTTTGTTGTTGTATATATTTGAGTATATCACAATTCATGTCACTGATTTGTAGTTTGAAATTTGTATTTCCCTTTCTGCTGCTTGTTTTGCTGTTTTGTCAGCAAATGTATTTCCTAGTGATACTGTGTCTGTTTCTTTGGTGTGTGCTGCACATTTACATATTGCTATTTTAGCTGGTAGCTGTACTGCTTTTACTAATTTTTTTTTCTAATAGTTCTCCATGTTTTACAGGTTTTCCTGTTGACGTTATCATTCCTATATTCTTCCAGTGTTGTGCAAATGTGTGCACTGTTGAAAATGTGTATTGGCTATCTGTGTGTATTGTGACCTTTAGAGCTTTCATTACTTTACATGCTTCTATTAGTGTTACTAATTCTGCAGCTTGCATTGATTAATTTGATGGTCATTTAATAGCTTTCAAAATTTTCGTTGCTGTAACAACCGCACATCCTATAATATTTTTATTTCACAGAATGATGCTTCATCTTCTGAATTCCACTCTACAGATGATAAAAACATTTTACATATATTTCCTTAATGGAGCTACTACTTCAGCATAATTTGGTATCCAACTTCTACAGTAATTAGTTAATCTTAAGAATTACATCATTTGCTTCTTTGTTTGTGGTTCTTGGGGCGGCATAGCTCGGTTGGTAGAGTGGCCGTGCCAGCAACTTGAGGGTTGCAGGTTCGATTCCCGCTTCCGCCATCCTAGTCACTGCCGTTGTGTCCTTGGGCAAGACACTTTACCCACCTGCTCCCAGTGCCACCCACACTGGTTTAAATGTAACTTAGATATTGGGTTTCACTCTGTAAAGCGCTTTGAGTCACTAGAGAAAAGCGCTATATAAATATAATTCACTTCACTTGTACTTGTAGTACTTTGTTTTTCTCTTTTCCACAATAGTGCGTCCATCTTTGTTTAGACAATGTCCTACATACTTTACTTCTATTTTGCGTAATTGGACTTTTATTTTGCTTAGTTTTATCCTTCACTATTTAGATGATTTAATAACGCTAATGTTATTTTTCTCCTAATTCAAATGTTATACGTATTACTTTATGTAATTTTTAAGTAACATTTTAAACTCACTTAACTTTCTATACACCATCCCATCCATCCATTTCTACCGCTTATTCCCTTTTTGGGGTCGTGGGGGGCGCTGGCACCTATCTCAGCTACAATCGGGCGGAAGGCGGGATACACCCTGGACAAGTCGCCACCTCATCGCAGGTTTCTATACACCACTTAATCTATACTTTTACACTCAGAATTTACATTCTTCCAATTTATATTTCTTATTTGCAATTATTATTCAACAATATTCAAAGCAAATAGTTGTCTATCGCTAACTGATAGTTGTTTTGATTGCCATGTCTCCTTATTTATTCTATGTTATATTATCTTATCTTATCTCAGCACCCAGATGTATGGTGTATTGAAAATGTCTAAAACATAATTTAACCTAAGAATGTCATACTACACCTCAAAGTTAAACCTACTTTAAACTTGCTCATAATACATTCATTTTCACACCTACCCCAATGCGACACACACACACACGCACACAAAGTTGTGTGAGAGTGCTTGAGTGCATTCCTAAGGGCAAAGATCAGCAATACTTGAAGAGCGTTTTTTTTTTCTTCTTCTTTCCTCAGCTAATAAACATGTATCCCACTTTATCATGCTATACATATCAGCTCTTATTATAGTTATTAATCAAGGTTTTTATTTGTTCAATTATTTAAAAAAAAAAAAAAAAAATATATATATATATATATATATATATATATATATATATATATATATATATATATATATATATACACATACATTTGCATATATAAAAGCTCTATTTATATACCCAAACATACATTTATATCTTCAGTCTACATTTTATTCATAACTTATTTCAATACCCCCACATTATCTCTGTCGTACACATTAGTTTATTCCATTTTGCATTAAATCTTCTTGATTTCTTCTCATTTCTTCATCTATTTTTACTTTTATCTCACTTAAGCACTTTGAGATGTTTTCTTATTTTGATTTAATTTTAACCTATTTTTATTTTTAACCTATTTTTATTTTTTTTTTTAACCTCCGGGGTTTTTACACACTTTGTACCTGGAAAGATACACACTTAAACACACACAGAGAAAGAAACAAACAAGTTTGCAGCGATCTTATCACCAATGGCATACGATGACAACATGACTAATTGGTGTCGTCTTTTAACAGTCATGCTGAGTTACTTTGTTAATTTTTATTTATTTATTTATTTATTTTTTCCAGGACAGTCTTTTGCAAAATGTCCTTCTCTGCCACAACGCCAACAAGCAGTAGGGTGTAACTGCTGTTGCTGTTGCTGTCCTCTATTTTCTTATTCTTTTTCACTACTTTTTTCGCATGGAGTGCATGGTTTATATATTCTTCTAACGTGCCTTTTTTAACCATCTTATATCTACTTTTTTCTCTGTCTCTCTCTTCTGCCTGTTGCAGTGCCCTGTCTCATCATATTCCTTTCTGCAATATAACACCTTCTCAACCCCCTTACTCTCGGGCCCTGGCCACTTTTAGCCAAAATTCTACAAAATCATCTCCTTCTTTCTTCATCTTTTTAAAGGGGAACATTATCACAATTTCAGAAGGGTTAAAACCAATAAAAATCAGTTCCCAGTGGCTTATTTTATTTTTCAAAGTTTTTTTTTAAACTTTTACCCATCCCTACAAAAAGCTTTAAAAGGCCTGATTTTCGCTATCTGTGAAGCCACCGTCCATTTTCCTGTGACGTCATCCAGTGATGCCATTACGGATAGCACAGCAAGATATAGCGACATTAGCTCGGATTCAGACTCGGATTTCAGCGGCTTAAGCGATTCAACAGATTACGCATGTATTGAAACGAATGGTTGGAGTATGGAGGCAGATAGTGAAAACGAAATTGAAGAAGAAACTGAAGCTATTGAGCGAATAGCTATTGACGCTATTTGGCCATGTCTGCCTTAGCATCGCTGGTAAAATGTGCAGACCAACGATCGGAAGTTTCACATCTTGTGACACTGGATCAACTTAAATCCGTCGATTGGTAAGTGTTTGTTTGGCATTACATGTGGGTGGAGGGAAACGCTGGATGAAAATATAGTTTCAAATGTACATACAGCTAGCCTAAATAGCATGTTAACATCGATTAACTGGCAGTAATGCCGTGACCAAATATGTCTGATTAGCACATAAGTCAATTACATCAACAAAACTCACCTTTGTGATTTCGTTGACTTTATCGTTGGAAATGCATCTGCAGGATATATATACATCTCTGTGCCATGTCTGCCTTAGCATCGCCGGTAAAATGTGCAGACACTCCGGCACATTCAATGGTGGTCTGGCGGCAGATTTCTTTGACTTTATCGTTAGAAATGCATCTGCTTTGAGTGTCGCAGGATATCCACAAAGTCTTGCCATCTCTGTAGTAGTATAGCTTTCGTCGGTTAAGTGTATGGAACAAACGACTGACCATTTTGTCGGCTTTCCCCACACCCTCGTATTTTGAACACATTTTGTCCAATTTCTTGCCACTTTGGCATCTTTGGGCCAGTGGTGCAACTTGAATCCCTCCCTTTTAGTGTTGTTACACCCTCCGACAACACACCGACGAGGCATGATGTCTCCAAGGTTCCAGAAAATAGTCGAAAAAACTGAAAAAAACAGAGCTGAGAGCCGGTGTTTGTAATGTGTTTGAGTAAATGGCGGCTTTATTACCTAGGTGATGTCACGTTCTGACGTCATCGCTCCGAGAGCAATAAATAGAAAGGAGTTTAATTCACCAAAATTCACCCATTTAGAGTTCGGAAATCGGTGAAAAAAATATATGGTCTTTTTTCTGCAACATCAAGGTATATATTGACGCTTACATAGGTCTGGTGATGATGTTCCCTTTTAAGATTGCCTTTTGTTTTTGCTTTTATGGCGCCTCTTAAGTTCTACTAATTTGGTTGTTTTTAATTGTCCCTCAAATTTGTAATATTTTCTCCATTTATTTAAACATTTGATTCTATCAGGATCCTGTTTTTGATTACTTTTTAATCTTTACATTTTAGTTAATCTCAAGGTTTATTTTTACTCTTTCCTTTTCCCATTTTAAGCAATTTGGAGTAATCCGTCGTCCCTTAAAGGGACAAACTTATAAGGATTACTTTTGTCTTGGTTGTAAGATAGTGGTTTAATGTATTATTATGGTACGCGTCGCTTCTACTTGAGATTGTTCCACAGTGGAGGTGTCTTTAATAATGCTTCCACAATAACCCACTATTTACTTCTCACAACTTTAATATTGAGTGATAGCCTAATGGCGATTACTCCCACACACTCTCACATTCACATTTTTCAGTATATTGATCAGCGGATATTTAAATTTTTCAATTCTCCTCCAGGTTATTGTTTTTCAACGAAAAAAATCAGTTTTCTGAAATCACTATTTCTGGTCTGAGTTTTGGTCTCCACCGCCCCTCAGGATATTGGTCTACGGATTTTTTAATTCATTATGGGCTCCGCCGCCCTCCAGTATGTTTGTTAATGGCTATTACGGATGTTTCAGTTTTCCCGGTTCCGTTTACCTTCAATATATTGGCGTCTTCAGTTTTAAAATTTTAGTTTTTAGCTTATTTCCAATGTTTAATACCCATAATTTTCATTATTACTATATATATATATATATATATATATATATATATATATATATATATATATATATATATATATATATATATATATATATATATATATATATATATATGTTCCCTTTGTGGGCTCCGTCACCCATCTTATTGGCCTTTTTACCTATTATAGCCTAGGATTTACAGGGTTTGTCTATGCGTCGTACCCCTCAGTCACACGCTCTTTCTTCGTAATTCAAAATGTACTCACTGAACTCTGCATTCCTTCCTCTTGTCCTCGGTTTTCCGTCAGTCATCCAATTCCAGCCAAAATGAAGAAAAAGCAGTTCCTCAATCAGGATTTGAATGCCATGGTCTTTCTGGTTTCACTCACTCTTGCTGGATTTGTCAGACGTGTTGGAATCCGGCTCGAAGGACCAAGAAGATGTCAGATTCAAACACTATTAAACAAGACAAAAGGCAAAGAATCAAACAGAGACATAATTAAATTTGGACTCAGATCTGAGGAGAGACATGGCCACTGTACTGTCTGTACAGTCCTGCACCACGTTCTGCCCCAAGCTCGTACTCATCCTTCTTTATTTGACACCTTCCTACTCCTTTTCAAACATGTTGACAAGAGGAACTGGAAATTGTGGCGTACCATGTTGTAATTGTATGGAAATAAAACCCACCCAAAAAAACAGGTTCCATCAACATAACACAAGACGTTGCTACGGGCGCCAGGCTGCGCAGGATACATGTTAGCAACGGCGAGTCAAGGCTGCCTTTTATGGAGCCGTTGCCATGGAAACCAAAAACAGCCGTTGTTGTAACTTAAACCCAAGCCACAATGTTTTCCTAACCCCGAGCAAGGGCTCCTTGTTCTCGACCCGACACGACCTCGGCAGCCAGACGCCGTAGAAGTCTCGCTTTGCCGTTTGGAAGATGGGGGCAGACATCCAATCAAAACAATGAAATAGAAAAATACACAAAGACTTTGGACTAGCCTTGACTTCCTTTTTTTTTTTTATTGTCATTCAAATTTGAACTTTACAGTGCAAATACGCTTTGAAGTGGATTTTTTAGGTTTTCATTTGTGTGACAACCTTCTGTGTCCGTCTCAATCATCACTTCCAGGGGAAATGGAAACAAATAGTTATTGTGGAGCCGAACGACCCATAAAACTCAATGTGACAGAAAAGGAGATTGTTCCTGATCCTCATGCTGCTCCGCTGCTAGATGCTATCCTCTCTACGTCTCGGGGAAATAAAACCTTGGCCCTGTCTGACGTTTGAATTCAGGCGTTTTCTATTTCTTGCTAAATAAATCATCTTCTAATCAGACCTGCACATATTTTACACAAAACAAAGTTCAACTCAGATGATGAATTGTATGGTTTTTACAATCCAACCCACGACAATGTATTTACCGTATTTTTCGTTCATACAGCGCCACCGATTATAAGGCGCACTTGTGTGCCGTGAGATACAGTCTGGTGTGCCGTGAGTGGTTATGTAATTTCACCTACTCGCGTTAAAATATTTTTTTGCAAACCAGTAATTATATTCCACAAATAATGTGCCGTTGTTGAGTGTCTGTGCTGTCTAAAACTCGGCATAGTAACCATGTTATACTCCTCCATAGCAGTACTTGGCATTAGGTAGCTAATTGCTTTGTAGATGTCGGAAACATGGTTTGTTGTGATGACAGCGTGCAGGTAAAAAGGTATCTAATGTTTAAACCAAAACAAAACGCGTGTGCCGCTAAGAAAAAGCATTGAAGCCTATGCAGATTGAAACTAAAACTGAACTGGCTGCAAAGTAAAGAAACATAGAATGCTGGACGACAGCAAAGACTTCCGCGTGTGGTGCAGAGAAGGCGTCCAAAAAGTACATCCGTACATGACATGACAATCAACAATGTCCCCACAAAGAACGGTAAAAACAAGTTAAGTAGTCTTGATTGATAAAGCAAAGCAGGTGTGGGGAATAGTGCTCAAGGAGGACATGAAACTGCTCCAGAAAAATATCAACAAAACAAAACACGCAGGAAAACACCAAAAAACTCAAAATAAATCACGGCGTGATGTGACAGGTTGTGACAGTACAATTAATTTGAGACAAGAAATATACTGATGACTTAAATTTAGACACACTTTAATGATCCACAAGGGAAATTGTTCCACACATTAGCTCAGTTACAAAGGATGGCAAGGATAATGCAGGTATAAAGTAGACTAAAAATGTACCATAGTAGCAATATAAAATATAAATTATGTAATATTTACATATTATATATACAGTATATGATATATACTGACACATAATATTATATTTTCATATAATACATACAATGTATAACAGTTACCATAATACAATATTACAGTATATTTAGAATCTTCCTTTTCAAATTCTAACTTTACAGTACGGATAAGAACAACATTTTGTTGCATTAGCTCGTCGTAGTGTAGGATAAAAGAATACAAAGGTGCAGATATAAGTACATAGATTACTGTACAGATAAATATATGGGGGGGGGGGGGGGGGGGTTGAGGGGATTATTATTATGCGGTCAAGAGTCTTATGGCCTGAGGGAATGAGGGAAGAAGCTCTTACAGAATCTGGAAGTTCTGCTACGGAGGCTACGGAACCTCTTTGTAGAGTCCAGCAGTGAAAACAATCCTTGTTGGGGGTGGGAGGAGTCTCTGCAGATTTTCTGAGCTCTGGTCAGGCAGCGCTTTTTGAGATTTCCTGCATATAAATAAATGGGTTGTACTTGTATAGCGCTTTTCTACCTTCAAGGTACTCAAAGCGCTTTGACACTACTTCCACATTCACCCATTCACACACACATTCACACACTGATGGAGGGAGCTGCCATGCAAGGCGCCAACCAGCACCCATCAGGAGCAAGGGTGAAGTATCTTGCTCAGGACACAACGGACGTGACGAAGTTGGTACTAGGTGGGATTTGAACCAGGGACCCTCGGGTTGCGCACGGCCACTCTTCCACTGCGCCACGCCGTCCCGGCATAACATAAAATAGAGAGTAGATCCAGCAGTAAATATACATTAAAACAAAGAGAGGTAACAAAAATAGAAGCGGTCAGGTAATAGACAAATATCATCTATTGCTGGCGAGTGATTATATAGCTGGATGGTGTGCGCAATAAGTTAGTCCTTGAATCGAACACTGTGGGAACTAAGCTGAAGGAACCTTTTGAAGTATGAGCTCCTCTGTCCCTCAATTGTCTGGTGGAGTGTGTGGGCAGGATTGTCCATGATGGCGAGCAGTTTGTCCAGTGTCCTCCTGTCCCTCACTGACACAAACGCCTCCAACTGTGTGCTAATAGTTTGGCCGGCTTTCCGGATCAGTTTGTCAAGCCGGTTTAAGTCTCTTTTGCTGGTGCTGCTCCCCCAACCAACCACTGCAAAGTACAGGGCACTGGCCACAACAGACTGATAATATATATCCAACAGCTTTCTACACATCTTAAAATACCTCAGCTTCCTCAGGAAAAATAGTCTTCTCATGCCCTTCTTGTAAACAGCTTTGCAGTTGTCCTTACAGTTCAAGTGGACTCCGGGGTACTTGTAATGTCCCACTAGTGCCACCTCCCGGCCCTGGATCTTGAAGGGCTCCTCAGGGGCCATTCTCTTCTTGAAGTCGATGACCAGCTTCTTGGTCCACATTAAGGAGCAGATGTTTCGCTCTCCACTCCACTTCACAAAGTCAGCGATCAGTGTCCTGTACTCCAATTCCTGTCCCTCTCTGATACACCTGACCACAGCAGAGTCATCACAGTATTTCTGCAGGTGGCAGGACTTGGAACTATACTGGAGGTCTGAGGTGTACAGGATGAACAGGAAAGGAGACAGGAGGGTCCCCTGTGGAGCACCGACACACTGACCACAAGATCAGACAGGGAACTCCCCACTCGCACAAACTGGGGCCTGTCAGACAAGTAATCAGTGATTCATGTAGGCAATGGATAAACTGACACTCATCTCGAGCAACTTGTCACTCATCAGAATTGGCTGAATACAGTCAAAGGCACTGGAGAAATGAAAGATCATGATCCTCACAGTGCCCCACCCACCATCCAGGTGAGAGTGAGCACGATGCAGCAGGTAGATAAGAGCATCATCTACTCCTACATGGGGCAAGGTTGGTTATGGTTTAAATTCATAGCCAACAATTGCGAAAACAACTTAATACTGTCTATATCGGCTGCTGAGTTTAATTTGTTTTATTGTTATCTGCTGGTGGTGGGCCAGGAGTTGTTAACATTTTTCACCTCGAGGCCCAACTTTTCCACAACAGGGGGGTCATGGGGCCCACTCAAATATTTACACTGAATTAGTGATCCTGTTCCTAATTTAAATCGTATTCAGTAATTATATCCAACCTACTTACACTACAACCCTGTCAAGCATTTATTTAATCAGAAAAAAAAAAAAAAAATTAACATATAAAAGTCATGCTTAGGTCAGGCTGATTAGAAAAAACAACAACAACCATATAAAAAGGATTTCACACACAACTGGTGAAAATACATTTACATACAATTATGTTGCGCTACAATAAATAAGCTAAATTAATAATACATGTTTCTTAACTAAACTGTCAATACAATTTAAGTGCAAATATGTATACAGCTACATCACTTAAGTCATATTTTTGCGCTTACGAAACTTTCTCTGCTCCAGAATCCATCCATCCATCCATCCATCCATCTATCCACTAGGACCAATTTAGTGTTGCCAAACAACCTATACCGAGGTGCACGTCTTTAGCTCCAGACTTCTTCTGTTTATTTTATATTGTCATTACTGCCTCAAGTGGTGGAAAAGTGTATTACAATTGCGTACACACCACAGGCGGTGGCGACTCAACAATGGGCCCATGCCCTATTGTTGTTAAACACTGGCATAGCTGTTTTACCAATCATCTTCAAGCCACTTTTTGACCTTTATTTTTGGATGTGCTGTTTTGTGTGCGGTCTTACTTACGTGCCTCCACTTTGACACCGTCCTCTCCCTGTCATCTTTGTCGTGCCGCTAGTTTTTAGTGCAGCAAGTCTCCTGACAGATATAAGTTAGAACTGTACGCTACTTTTCATTAGAAATTGCAACAGCGTAGGATGAATGCCCCACAACCAGAGGATGGAGAAGACACAAGAGTTTATTGACTACAATGGCGGACTTGCGCACATTTTTGGGACTGATGCAGATCAGCAGGTACCAATAGGTAAGACAAGTTGTTTTGCATATTATTGCGAAACAAAACGGCAGATTATGTCTCTTAATAGGTGATATTTTGGGGTCCTTATACACAGACCAATATAATGTCGTATGTTGAAGCACAGTACGTCTGTTTAATGTGCCAATAATCCATCAAGCGGTGTGGCTTTGTAGCTTACTAATGTCATACTAAAATATTTTGAGAGCTGTGTGTAATGTTCTATATGCTCAATAAAACACATGTTGAGACGCACTTTTAGTGCCGTCTCCCCCGGGCCGGGAGCAGGAAAACAATTCGAGGAGGCAGGAGTTGAGTCAAGTAGAAGTATTTTATTAAACGCAGTCTGCAGAGAGCGGAGATCGTGTAGTACACTTGAACAGTAGTACCAGGAAAACCCAAAGCGATCTGTCTGAGAGTTTGTTGTACAGCAGCTTATAAACACTGTGCTAGTAGTTATCTGATTGGTCAGTCTACTGACTGACGTCAGTTGCTATGTGTCTCGTGTCTAGGAAGTACTCTTGGTTTCCTGTTAAGTTGGTTGTTGCTCAAGCATCTGTTTCCTGTATGTGCAGTGTTTGCTTGGTTTCCTGCTATGTTCGTTATTGTTCAAACATCTGTTTCCTGTAGGTGCAGTGTTTGGCACACTGAGCCAAATTGAGGTCAGGACGTTTGCTTTGTACACTCATTAATCCCCCTTTTGATCTCTATTAAAGAGATCACGAATCAAAACATCGTATTATATGTACTTAAAAATTTGACTAAGTACTAATACTTAGTGGCACCTTAAACTTGAGTTGTACCCGTGATGGACAGATGTATCAGGGCCCAAAGAAAGACCATGAGTACCCCAAACCAACAGAGAATAAGGAGGTCGATGGTTGTCATGATCTTCTTGGTCCCTCGACGAATCTGGTTGGTGGTTTGGCACACCACGTGTAGGAGAGGAGCGCTATTTCACCTCCTCCCACAGGGATTTTGGGTAGAGTACCTCACCCTGATGCCACCAGGGGATTATTCTGCCCCTTGTTGATTGGTGGTCTTCTCCCGTTGTTGTTGTTCACGTAACTCGGTACGTGTCTCTCCCAACGTGCGTGCAGGGGCGTCCGCCGCTGCACACTGGCTCCAGTGGAACCACGTGTCTCCCTTGCCGTTCAGCCGAACAGCATGCGCGGTGCGTTCAGTCACTCGATATGGACCCGTCCACCTGGGTTCGGTCCACTTTCGCTTGAGCACCTTCAGTAGGACCCACTCTGTGCTTGGTGGGGTCTCTGTGTCTTCCTTGTTTCTCTCCCCCACCTGCTTGGCATACTCTGCAACAAGGGCTTGTAAAGCATGGAAATACTGCGTGTGGGTTAATGACTGATCATCACCTTTGATTCCAATAAGCTTGGACTGGGGCCCTGGAAACCTCCTGCCTGTGGTCAGCTCAAAGGGAGTAAAGGCCGTGCTTTGGTTTATTGAGCTTCGAACAGACATGAGGGCAAGGGGTAGCGCATCTAGCCAATTCATTTTAGTCTGTGCACAGATTTTTGCCAATTTAGATTTGAGTGTTTGGTTCATTCTTTCAACCTTTCCTTGGGATTGTGGGTGGTAGACCGAACCAAACTTGTGTTTCAACCCCAGCATTTCTTCAACCTTTTGCAGATCATGGTTTTTGAAATGTGTACCATTATCTGATCGGATTTTCTCAGGAAAACCATGTCTGGGGATATACTGGTTTACCAAAAACTTCACCACTGTCTTACTGTCTTCCCTTTTTGTAGGGAGTACCTCTGGCCAACCTGAATACGCATCCACACATACCAACATATACCTGTACCCTTTTACTGAGTTCACCATATCTGTGTAATCTATGATGATTTCTTTCCCTGTTTTCGTCTCGAGAGGGAAACGTCCAGGATGCGGTCTGACTGTTGGTCGTGCATTATACATGGTGCATTCAGGGCAAGTATGTACATGATATTTACACATATCTTTCAAAAATGGGTGCCACCAATTTTCGAGGTTTCTCTGCATCTGTGCAGCCCCGACATGTCCCACTCCGTGCGCCTCAGTTAGTGCTGTGTTTTTGATTCCAGGTGGTAGCACAATCCGTCAAAACATCCTTTAATACCTGATTAAATAGGCCAGGGGATAGAGCAAATCCCTGAGGAAGACGAGAATAGGTCAGTTGGACCCCTCGGTAGGTGAAGGCAAAAATGTTTCTACATTCTTCGGCTGGTGGTAGGCAGAAAAAAGCATTAGCGAGGTTGATACAGGTGAACCATTGGTGGCGAGGATCAAGATTAGTCAACGCAACGTAAGGGTTGGGAACTGGGATGGTTTGCGTGCATAACGCAGAGTTAATGGCCCTTAGATCATGAACCATGCGATATTTACCAGTGCCCTTCTTTTCAATGGGCCATATGGGAGTGTTCCATTCCGAGGATGTTTCTACCAACACCCCCTTTTCAAATAGACCTTCAATGGTATCTGCAATGCCGATTTCGGCGTCTTTTTTACTTGGGTATTGGGGAACCCACACTGGGTTGTTATTTTTCAGCTTGAAAGTAACTGGGGGGCAGTCGACTAGGCCAACATCCGTGGGCCCAGTGGACCATAGTGAGTCAGGCAGTGAATCTAACAACAATGCTGCTTCGGGGTGATCTGTTTTCTCTCGGCCATGGTGGCGGGAGATTTGAGCGTGTTCAAGGAGAGCGTGGTCAGTGCAAGAAACCTGTATTTTGTAGATTTGAGTTGCGTGTGAATACCACAATGAAGAGCCAACCCTCTGCCAATCAGTTTGCAGTTGTGCTGTTTTAACTATAGAACCCAGCTCTTTGGCTTGGTGCTCTGGATGTAAGGCTAAAGACACATGGGGGGAAGCCTCGTCACTCATTATGTACCACTGTAGTTGGTCTGGGGTGAGAGAAACTTCTGCCGCTACACCTATGGGAGCCACATAAATGTTATTAGTGGAAAGAGCCCAATTAGTTCCCTCTATGTCCCTGCTAAACTGTTCCTCAAACCACTGTGTATCCTCTCTATCATAAAACAATGTCATATGAGGAGGGTCAGGAGGGGCCACATAGGGGTGTATTTGGGAGATCCAGGGTTTCCAAGTCAGGTAAGCCGACAGGATTCCACCTTTATCACTAGTTTCACTGTGTAGGAGACCCCAGTAGATGTCAGCCGATCTTTCTGCAACTGGCTGAATCATGTATTGGCTTGAATGTGAAGACTCAATACTGGCGCAGGGTAGAGATGTTCCATTAGGGAATGAGACTGTTAGTCCGTCAGGCGAGCAGAGAATAGTAGCCCCCAATCGAGTCAGGAGGTCTCTCCCCAGCAGGTTGGAAGGTACCTCAGGGGAGTAGATGAAAGGATGCAACACAGTCTGATTGCCAAGCCTTGTTGTGAGAGGCTTGGTGTAAGGCAGCGTAGTAGGAACCCCAGAGAAACCCATGACTGTTATGACGTCTGATGTAAGCAGCTTCTTTTCCACAGTCTTGATAGTGGAGACGGTAGCGCAGGTATCCACTAAGAAAGGCAGCAAGTCCTGATTTACTGTCACTGACAGCACCTGTTCTACCGTAAGGTGCTGTTAAGGGCTTCTCTGTGGGGCGTGTCACTCAGTGTCTTGCCACAAGGGGAACTGTGGTGCGGGTCCTCTCCCTTGAGACTGAGGAGGGTGTGTTCCTCCTCGGTTCTGAACTCCTCCTCTCTGTGGAAACCCTCTTTGTGACTGAGCAGGGTTATATGGGCACACCCTCACCCAATGGAAGGAGTCCCCACACAGGAAACAGCCTTGGTTTCCTCCTTGAGGCCTTCCCCCGGAAAACCCTCTCCTTCCTCCACCCCGTGGGCCTCCCCTTCCCCTATTTTGTCCTCCCCCTCTTCTGAAATGTGGCGTCCCAGACTCCTGAACGTTATCGCCGTCCCACTGCTGTACAGTTTGAGACATAACCTTGACCTGATCTTTCTTGCCCTTCTTTTTGCCGTTTAAGTCATCTCTAGCTTTGGCTAGTTGTAATTTCAGTAATTGTGCCTGCAAATCTGCTTTGTCTTTCTCATCTTGTTGTGTTTTGTCTTGAGCCGTGGTAAGGTGATGAACGAGATGCTTCTCCCATGTACAAAGTTGACATCCTTACATGTCAGGGTTACTTTTCATGGCTGTTTGCACTGACTCAGGCACTCCACTCAGAACTGCTTGTCGGAACCACTCGACCTGTGACCCAGTGTTACCGGGGTAAAGGCCGGTTTGATTGGTCCAGGCCTCTTCACATAAAAACTGCCTGGGGTTTTGTTTGGGGTCCCATCTAATTTTAGGCATAACGGCTGAATTTAGGCAGTGGGAAATGACTACGCATTGCAGCACCAAGAGCAGTGCATAGTTGGGTGAATCTGACCTCATCGGACAGTGTTAGAGTTTTTGCGTCCGTCTCTACATCTCTAAGATTAGTCTGGGTCATGCACCGAGCAGCAACAGCGCGGAAATCTCCTAATGCCAGAGTGTGCCTCTTTCAATGTAAAATGTGGGATACATGCCGTGGGTTGGAGGCGCATAGGGTGGAGGACATGTGGGGACATGAGGTGCAGTTACCGATTTGGAGTGAAGCTCCTTTTGGTGCAGATGTTTGGTGCTTTGCCAGCAGATCAACAGTTCAGCCCACTCCCGTCGCTCCTTCTCCCAGTCGCGCTCCTTTTTCCTCCAACTGGACTTCTGCAACAAACCTGCAATCTTTCCCTGCTCTTCCGCTTCATCCCTCTTTACAGCGGCTGTGTTCATCTTATCAAGTATCAATTGTCCTAAGGGCCCTATATGTTCCAATGTTTTCCCCATGTCCTGAATAAGTTGTTCTAATTTTCGTTTTGCTTTTGTTACTTTCTTCTCTTTATCTGTTGGCTTTGATGTAGCAGCTAGGGCATTAGCTGTGGATCCAATTTGGGTCAATAGGGTGACATATGGGCTGACCGGGCCCCATCCATCATCATCTATTTCTCTATCAAACTCTCCTTCCATTTTTTAACTAGACTCTGAGCTCCACAGTTTTATTGCGACAACAATCTTCCCGGAGATAGCTGCGTTAGCCCACTGCGGTTCTCTGAGAGACAAGCTTCTAGGCTGGCCCTATAGGTCGGTCCGGTCTCCCACTGGGTGTCCTATCACAAGAACCACAGCGTTTACTCCAAAGATAAGATGTCTCGCTTATCAACTGGGTGATTTAGCCCTCGCTGCGTGTCTGTTGGTCAGATATGGACGGTTTTCACCGCCCACCCCGCCCTAAACTGTAGCGAATGAACGACGTTCGTTTACACCGTTAGGTATCCCGTCAGTTCATCAGCCGCAGACCCAGCACACAACGAGTATTCACACAACGATTTACTCAGAGTCTTATTCTCCCCACTGCCCTTCTTACCTCAACAACACTTAAAATACACACACAAAGTTAGTGTCATATACACATTCGATATCCACACAGTATTTTCTTTAGCTTAAAGTTGTGTTATCGAAAGACTACTCAGTCTCTGTTTTCAACTGCAGTTTCCTTCGACTGTATTTTTCTTCTCCCCTCATTTTCCCCCGTAAAACAACCTATTTTGTTGTTTTGAGGAGTTTTATACAGCGATATTCCAATCCCTCCAAGGTTTATAAACCTATTTTCCCAAACGTTTTTGGAGTTTTCATATCGTAACAACAACTAGAATTTAGGGACCTCAACCCCCGGGACTCTAACCCAGCCGCGGTACTAACCGCTCCTGGACCCCGTCGGATCTCAGGTGGAGTTACGCCACTCTCGAGGTTACTGTGTATTCCTCCTGTATCGAAGTTATTTACACTTCTAGTGACTCTTTTAGTTTTTATGTTTTCTTACAAGTACATAGGACAGGACACTATTTTAATAGTTTCCAATATGCAGAATTTGTTTTAACAGGTTTCTGCTTACCTTATTTGTAAGTGCCGGCTAGTGTCTTTGTCCTTTGTCCATGAAGACAATTTTTAGGTCCGAATGGTCCTCTCGATGTTCTCCTCACAACTCCCTCGATCCCGGACGAGCCCCCAAATTGTTGAGACGCACTTTTAGTGCCGTCTCACCCGGGCCGGGAGCAGGAAAACAATTCGAGGAGGCAGGAGTTGAGTCAAGTAGAAGTATTTTATTAAACGCAGTCTGCAGAGAGCGGAGATCGTATAGTACACTTTAACAATAGTACCAGGAACACCCAAAGCGATCTGTCTGAGAGTTTGTTGTACAGCAGCTTATATACACTGTGCTAGTAGTTATCTGATTGGTCAGTCTACTGACTGATGTCAGTTGCTATGTGTCTCGTGTCTAGGAAGTACTCTTGGTTTCCTGTAAGTTGGTTGTTGCTCAAGCATCTGTTTCCTGTATGTGCAGTGTTTGCTTGGTTTCCTGTTGTGTTCGTTATTGTTCAAACATCTGTTTCCTGTAGGTGCAGTGTTTGGCACACTGAGCCAAATTGAGGTCAGGACGTTCGCTTTGTACACTCATTACACAAAAGTCCTGGTGTTGCTTGCTTATAGGTACTCGCTAGCGCCATTTCTTGACAAGGTGTCAACCTGCATTCCACACTTTTCGCTGATGTGTGACTGCCATCTAATGGTCACACTTATTATTTCACCATGTAACAAATAAAATTGCTTTGAAGTTAGTAGGCACAACCAGAATTATTATGTACATAAACCGCACCGGGTTATAATGCGCACTGTCAATTTTGAGAAAATGAAAGGATTTGAAGTGCGCCTTTTAGTCCAAAATATACGATACATGGATTGTTCAGACTGCATCAGATTGGGACTTTATGCCTGCAGCCCCTCCCAGTGGACAGACTAATTTTGCTAATGGGACAAACCAAACAGGTTGCGAACTGCCGGTAAAAAAACAAGCCATAGAAGTTATTTTGTGGGTGGCAGTTAATCCATTTTTCCATCATGGACCTGAGCGAGGGCCCACTTATGCTATTAGCGCACCAGAGACACTCTAATCCATTCTTCATTTGTGATTGCTTAATCAGGAAATTGCTGGCATCACACGTCTAGCCGGACAAAAATAGCCAAGTATAAAATAATAATAAAAACCAGGTGACTGGCCTGCGATGAGGTGGCGACTTGTCCAGGGTGTACCCCGCCTTCCGCCTGATTGTAGCTGAGATAGGCACCAGCGCCCCCCGCGACCCCAAAAAAGGGAATAAGCGGTAGAAAATGGATGGATGGAAGGTGACTGGCTGGCTGTGTATGCACGATGGCCTGCTCTCACACAGCCGTCAGTACGTTCATGCGTGGAAGTGGCACAAGTATGAGCTCATCCACGTTATCCAGGCTTGGCACAGTGGCGTGAAGCCAGCAGGACTTTTGGGCAGTTTAGCGAGTAACTTACATGAAATAATTGGCACGTTTTGAGTCTAAGTTCGATTGGAACCTGCCAAATCGGGGTAGAGAGTGTAAGCTGATGAAGAACCCTTCGAATTTCAGCAAGTATTTTCACTATGAGGCGTTATGAACTGGAGATGTTGTTCTTGGTAAAAATGGGTCATGGCTCTTTGAACAGCTGTTCCATTCAAAGTGACTTTCAAAAGACTGACTTGTTCCTTTTTGTTTAAGTGCTTTTTTTTTCTTTCTTCAAGAAAACAATCACCAAGCAGTTATAAGATGTAGATCATAATGATATATATTCACACCAATTTTACCACATTTTCTGGGAAATATTCAGAAATACTGACTATAATTTTATTTTCGTCTTTTCATTGTAAACATTTAATAAAGTGACATAAACAATCTTTAATAAGATGTGTCTGTTCTAATTACGTATCTTCTTTGTCTAAAACAGGGGTCCCCAAATTCAGGTCCGCCGGCATTCACAATCTGGCCCGCTGTCAGGTAGTGTTCGTGAAAAACCCCAAGATGCAGAGATGGTGGCAGGCATTGAATAGGAAAACGTAATTTGATGTCCAAAAATTTAGAAATAAAGAAGAAACACAAACCAGGAACAAACAAACTGGAAGCAGGGAACAGGAACCAGCAAACAGGAACTAGGAACAAAAAAAAGGCACGCTGCAAACAGCTACAGGTTCAACGACAAATCTTTGCGACAGGTCGTAACGACAAGTAGAAATGACAATAATCCAGCACAGACAGGATGGGAAGGCAAGTTCAATTAGCACCTGGCTGATTGACACCAGGTGTGGCCAGGTGCCAATCAGCCATAGCTGAGGGGACACAGCACTCAGGGAGCCAAACAGGAAACCAAACCAAAACAAGAGCGCTGACAGGAAATACTGCACACACACAGAGGAAAAACTAAAGCACAACCAAACTGTCAGGGGCAAGCCTGACAACCGCAAGAAGCCCAAACTATAAATTATAACATTTGTATCAAAGAAATCATATTGTTGATGTAGTTGCCTGTATCTGCTATACAGTGTGTGTGTGTGTGTGTGTGTGTGTGTTCGCGCGTGTGTGTGTGTGTATATATAAATATATATATATACATATATATGTATGTATATATAAATATATATATATGTATGTATATATATATATATATATATGTATATATGTATATATATATATATATATATATATGTATATATATATATATATATGTGTGTATATATAATATATATATATATATATATATATATATATATATATGTATATATATATATATATATATATTATATATACAAATGAATTTATATGTATGTATATCAAAATGTAAAAATAGGGGTAAAGGCATCCTGTAATGAAAAAAAGCTGACACGTTGATGTAATTGAAGATTAAAACAAAAAAAAACATGTGTCTATAAATATATGGATAACGTTTATCAATGGCCATTGTATTAGACTTTACAAAGGACATGATGGTATTACGTTCACACCCCAACACTGCTTTACCTAACAATCAGTAATCATGATTTCAATATTGATAACAATAATCTAGGCAACCCTAGATCACATACAGGAACACTATATATTAGGGCTGCGGATCTTTGGGTGTCGGACAATTCGATTCAATATTGATTCTTGGGGTCACGATTCGATAATTAGTGATTTTTTCGATTCAACGCGATTCTCAATTCAAAAACGATATTTTTCTGATTCAAAACGATTCTGTATTCATTCAATACATAGGATTTCAGCAGGATCTACCCCAGTCGGCTGACATGCTAGCAGAGTAGTAGATTTTTTTTTAAAAGCTTTTATAATTGTAAAGGGGAATGTTTTATCAACTAATTGCAATAATGTAAATTTGTTTTAACTATTAAACGAACCAAAAATATGACTTATTTTATCTTTGTGAAATTATTGGACACAGTGTGTTGTCAAGCTTATGAGATGCGATGCAAGTGTAAGCCACTGTGACACTATTGTTCTTTTTTTATTTTTTATAACGGTCTAATGATACTGTAAATGAGGGATTTTTAATAATGCTTTGCTGAAATTATAACTAATATTGATACTGTTGTTGACATTATTCATTGTTGTTTCACTACTTTTGGTTTGTTCTGTGTCGTGTTTGTGTCTTCTCAATTGCTCTGTTTATTGCAGTTCTGAGTGTTGCTGGGTCAGGTTTGGTTTTGGAATTGGATTGCATTGTTATGGTATTGCTGTGTAGTGGTGTGTTGGATTGATAAAAAATACAAAATAAATAGATTTAAAAAAAATGAGAATCGATTCTAAATCGCACAACGTATTCGAATTGATTTTTTCCCACACCCCTACTATGTATATTAGGGCTGAGAATCTTTGGGTGTCCCACAATTCGATTCAATATCGATTCTTGGGGTAAAGATTTGATTAAGCATCGATTTTTTTTCAATTCAACATGATTCTCGATTCAAAAACTATTTTTTTCCCTAATCAAAAGGATTCTCTATTCATTCAATACATAGGATTTCAGCATGATCTACCCCAGTCTGCTGACATGCAAGCAGAGTAGTAGATTTTTGCAAAAAGCTTTTATAATTGTAAAGGACAATGCTTTATCAACTGATTGCTATAATGTAAATGTGTTTTAACTATTAAACGAACCAAAAATATGACTTATTTTATCTTTGTGAAAATATTGGACACTGTGTTGTCAAGCTTATGAGATGCGATGCAAGTGTAAGCCACTGTTTGTTCTGTGTCATGTTTGCGTCTCTTCTCAATTGCTCTGTTTATTGCAGTTCTTATTTATTTATCGTTTATTTGAGTGTTGCTGGGTCAGGTTTGGTTTTGGAATTGGATTGCATTGTTATGGTATTGCTGTGTATTGTTTTGTTGGATTGATAAAAATAAAATAAAATAAATAAATGAATATGTCATATGTACTTGTATATGAACAAAATGTGTATATGAATGTTTGTAAAGTAAATGTATATGTACACTATATTTATGTTTGTACAGTGAATGTATATGTACAGTGAGAATCGATTCTGAATCGCACATGAGAATCGTGATTCAAATTCGAATTGATTTTTTCCCAAACCCCCAATATATAATATATATATATATATATATATATATATATATATATATATATATATATATATATATATATATATATATATATATATATACAGTATATACATGTGTGTGTATATATATATATATATATATATATATATATATATATATATATGTGTATATATATATATATATATATATATATATATATATATATATGTATATATATATATATATATATATATATATTTATAATTTATATATATATATATATATATATATATATATATATATATATATTTATAATGTATATATATATATATATATATATATATATATATATATATATATATATATAAAATCTCAATCAAAGTTAATCACAAATGTCTCAAAGTTCTGCACAAGCCACAACGACATCAGGAAGGGATCGTGTACATACATATAGACATACATAAACAATTAACCCATTGTGGCCCACGAGTTCTGCAACTCCTGTTGTAGGTACACTGTATTGTGTATCTCGGCCATATGACCTGGCAGTTATTTCCCCGGAACCAAAGATTTACTCACTCTGAAATGAATATGAAACAAACACCAAGGAGGTCAGCCGCTAACTAATTTAATCACCAGATTACTACTCTGAGTGTAATTAGATTTGTTTTGTCAATTAAGTTGTTCACATTTTAGAAGCAAAACATTGAATTGTTTGAACTGTCACTTTGTTAAGTCAGGCGATCAAAACAAAGACAACGTTGCAGATAAAGCTGCCGAGTTGTAACACACACAGGTGGTGACAAAGGTGTATCTCGTTCATGTTTGTTTTCATCTTTCCCCTGCAGGTGGCCCAGGTCCCTGTGGAGGCCTGTGAGCAGCACGGTACATGTGCCGAGTGTCTGAGCTTTGGGGACCCTCACTGTGGCTGGTGTGTCCTGTACAACATGTGAGTCAACACACAAACACAAACACACGCACACACACACACACACGCACACGCACACACACACACACACACACACACACACACACACACACACACACACACACACACACACACCATGCCCAAGAGGGTTCACCACCACATTGTTATTTAGCAGCATTACAAATGAGAAGAAGCATGTGATTTGTGCAGTTTGATGCCAGTCAATTATTTTGAAGCTCCCGGGAGTTCAACACAAGCAACAGCTGAGAAAGCAACCCCAAGAAAAGGAAGTGGTCGTAGGACACGAGCAGCTCCCTCTTTGGTTGCCCAAAGTGCGGCTGGGGGACCAGTTTTGGCGTGTCGCTCGTTTTTTATTGGCTCTCTGCAGATCATCAAAACTGAATGATTTTTTTTATTATCAAGGTGTTATTAGTAATGCCGTCAAACAATACATTCATAAAATTAGATGATTGACACTTTTTGGATTAATAATGATTAATCACAACTATTACTAGTAGCATAAACGTGCTTGCATGATTTCAATTAAGGTAAAAATTAAAAAAATTATTCAATATTTGGTCAAAAAATATATTTGATTGTTAGAATCCGATGAAGGTGAATGAGCAAAACAAACTGATTAATCTGCTGATAACGTGATTAATGCAATATTGTTGTGATTAATTGATTAAATTAAAAAAAATACCTTAATACTTGGTCAGAAAATTCTAACTTATTGTTAGCATCCAGATGTTGTTAGTAATGCTGTAAAATTATACAGTTTTACAATTAGATTAATCACACTTTTGAAATTGGATTAATCATTATTAATCACAACTATTACAAGTAGCCTAAACGCGCTTGCTTGATTTCAATTAACGTAAACTTTTCAATCAAATTAAAAAAGACAGTGAGTGTGAATGTTGTCTGTCTATCTGTGTTGGCCCTGTGATGAGGTGGCGACTTGTCCAGGGTGTACCCCGCCTTCCGCCCGATTGTAGCTGAGATAGGCGCCAGCGCCCCCCGCGACGCCAAAAGGGAATAAGCGGTAGAAAATGGATGGATGGGATTAATATTTGGTCAACAATTCTGTTGTATTGTTAGAATCTGTTGAAGGTAAAGATGCAAAATAAATTGTGTTATTAATCTGTTTATAAACGTGATTATAGTAATTTTCTATATCGCACAGAGACAAACTTGTGATATATCGAGTATATTCCATGTATCGCCTAGCCCAAACCTTAATACTTGGTCACAAATTCAAGGTTATTATTAAAATCTCTCCAGCCCTTCAGATTTAGTCGTCTCCCCCGCGACGGGACAACCGGTGTTGATGTAGCAGGGGAGGGATTAGCCTGGTCGGCCCAGCGGGACCTCCACGGACCCGCGGGAACATTTGGGATGGGACGGAGTGAGCTTATCTCTCTCATCTTAATGACGTGACCCCAGGTTGGCTTGCATAATACCTCGATATGGAGCACCGGGGATTGAGGAGATTAAAACGGCTGTGTTTGCCAGGCAGAGCCCCGTGTTTGAAGCTGACCTCAGCCGGGGATTTGCCGCTGTTTCATCGTGACGTCTGCGTTTCTGCGAGCGCTATCTTGATGAGGATCAGCATGCACTTAAATTGCAGCTTTCAGAGTTGTCGAATCACCGCTGACCTTAGAAGGAGGAAATAATGTTTTGTTTTAATCTAAATTAACTCGCTACTCTTTTTTCCAGAGTGCTGGCTTTGCCCCCTACCATGTCTAATTATACCAATTCATGCTGTCCACTTATCACTTAATTGTTAGCCAGACGTTCCCTCCAGTCAAGATCCATCACTCTGCAAAACGTCTAACTTTGCGTCAATGGAATCCACTATTAAACATATCTTTGTGTCTTGGTGTGTCTTTGTTCAATTCAGCATTACGACTTTAGTCACTTTTCTGCAGACTAACACTTTTTAATGAGGTAGAATATACTGTTTTTTATCCAAATAGTACGGTATGGTGTATGGTAGGGGTGTTCAAACTTTTTTTCCCTGGGGGCCTGGATTTGGAAAAACTTGGTCGACTGCATGTAGAGTAGCTATATAGGTGTACGTTTTATATTAATAAAATGGATATTAAGAGTGGGCAGCACGGTGGAGCAGTGGGTAGTGCATGGGCCTCACAATACAAAGGTCCTGGGTTCAATCATGTGCTCGGGATCTTTCTGTTTGTAGTTTGAATGTTCTCCCCATGACTGTGTGGGTTCCCTCCGGGTACTCCGGCTTTCTCCCACCTCCAAAAATATGCTCCTGGGGATAGGTTAGGTTGATTGGTAATACTAAAAAAAATTGGTCTGAGTGTGAATCTGTGTGTGAATGTTGTCTGTCTATCTGTGTTGGCCCTGGGATGAGGTGGCGACTTGTCCAGGGTGTAACCCGCCGACAGCCCGAATGCAGCTGAGATAGGCCCCTACGACCCGAACGGCAAAAGCAATAGAAAATGGATGGATGGATGGATATTAAGAGTTTGTGAAAGTTTGACTCTTACCTCGTTTACTTCCGTGACAACCTCCTTAAAGTTTTGTAAACAATCAGAAATTTCAAGCAGCTAAAATGCTCCAATGATCGACAAGTGTGGATCTAGTATTTTGCATTTTTCCCATCATGCTTTGTCATGGCTGTAATTTAGATTTTTTTTTTTTATGGCGCATGGATGTTTTTTATACTATTGTTGGCATTTTGTGTTTGCTGGATTTAAAAAAAATTTTTTTGCACCCTGACTAGGGATGTTTGTTTGCATTGCGTCATGTAAGTTAGTGCTGCGCTTGGTGTCATTCAAAGCATAAGTGGTCATAGACCTGATTTACTCATGTGGTCCACGAGATGGCGACAGAGCACCAGTATGTACATTGACTTTTAAATAGAATCAAACCAGTTTCCGTACTATACTAATGACGTCCGGCAGGCCAAATTCAAGACGCTGGCGGGCCGCATATGGCCTGCCCATGGTATCCGGTATGGTCTTTATTGTCATTGCACAAGTACATCAAAATGTAATTTACAGCTCGAACCCGTTGAAGATTAGACAAACATTGTACGCGGTAAACAGGAGTGGAACGGTGATGGGTCGCCACTTAAGGCGCCCCGTAAAAGGTGGGAAAAAGGTAGACACTGGGGGAGGATGAGTGGGGAAAAAAAATAGATTTCAGATTGGGCGCCTATTAAGAGAAAAAAAACTCCATAGCAAAGCACATATACAAATTAAAACTTGAGACTACTAGGGGCGCTGCTCCGTGTTCCGTTATATCAAGTAGGGGTGAAGTAAATAAAGGCGTGGTATGGGGTACGTGTGTGTGTAGCATGTATATTTTTCATGGATGCATATGTGTGTCTTTTCCTGACCTTGGTGCAATCCCAAACGCAAGAAAACTCGTTCCCTGTGTCACAGCACTGTCCTCTGGGCGACTCTCGAAGTAGCCTTCTTGCCAATTTGCTTGCAGCCAGGGAAAACAATCCAGTTTAGACTGTTTGTGTTTGTTTGTCTTAATTGTGTATGTCTGCTCCCCAAATTCATTACACTTAACCATCAGAGCAGCCGGCGTCTCCCAAGATGTCACCGAAGTTTGCAGTGTAGTCCAAAATCTCAATTGTCCGAGTGTCCACAGTTGTGCTCGCATTCGTCAATCATTTGTGGCAGCTTTAGGGTACTTTGAACGGCTGCCATCATCTTCCAATTTGTCGATACAGCAGACCATTGCTTACTCCAATCAGCAGATGTCCTATTATCATGATTCCAAACGGGTATATCTTCAACATCCTTGATTAAAAGTGTCACTTTCGTCGAGGCAGGCAGGTTCCCCCCGAACCTGAGGTCTTGTCAATTTCATTGAATGGCAAGTTCATCAATTCCATTGTTTGGGTTTTCGAGAGCAGTGCAAAAAAAGCAAAATAAGAAAGCTGAGACTAGACAAAACAAAGAAGCAAACAGGAGAGATAAGGGAGAGAAAAAGGGAGCGTCCGCCTTCGATGAGTGCCAGAGAAAAAAGCCAGAAAAATTAAATAATACAGAGATGTGTTGCATAGAGGGCCTTGTGCAGCTTGTTTGAATGTATAATTCAGAAGGTTTTCATGAAAAATGAGCTGGTCAAATTTGTAATATATCTTCTATAGGCAAAAACAAACATCATTAAAAAATGCCAGCAAAAACAAAAACGCAGCTATTGAAGTTGTTTTATTCAGCCCTTTAAGTCTGAATAAACTTAGCAGTTATACAATTATAAAATGATTTTGCTGATTTGATATTTTTGACACTCCACAATTTCTGCGCAATCGAGCCCCCTCTCTGACAGCCGCCTGTTTACTGTGTCAGTTTGCACGCACTTGCTAAATAAAGACGCAAAATGCCGCTGGCAGTTGAGTTGTAGTCTTGATTAATCAACCTGCGTGTCCAGAATAATTGTATTTGCATTTTCTCCCAGCATTACGGGTTTTCCGATGACTCAGCATATTCATGAAGACGGGCATGCTAAATGGATTATTTGGTCACTAACGAGATGTGCACACGTTTAGTAGATCAGGCCCTAACTTCGTCAATAATAATGCATGGTTTCACGAAGGGAGAAGTCATAGTTTTTGTGGCCCAATTACACAAAACTTGTCGAATGAAAAAAGGGAAATAAACGGAGTCTATTGTGCTGGCTGCACTTCAGCTGAGGAGTGGTCAAAAGGCAACGGCTGGGCGCTCCTCCCAGTCTCCTTCAAGGAGCTGACACGGCATCAAGCAATCAGTCTTTCCATTGTGCCCTTCTCGCTTCCTGTAATTACAGCAGATTCGTCCAGGCTTTCTGAGCACCCTCAGCAGCACCTGAGAGCTCGTCAAGAGGGTGTCTGGTCGGTGAAAAGGCGACCACGTGCAGCCACGCCACGTTGAGCTCGTTACAACGCAAACATTTTTTCAATGCTTGTGTTTCTGTTTAGTCAGCTTCTTAAGTTGTGAGATACAACTCTTGTCCCACCTTTGACAAAACCCAAAACCAGTGAAGTTGGCACGTTGTGGAAATCGTAAACATTTGAATACAATGATTTGCAAATCCTTATATTCAATTGAATAGACTGCAAAGACAAGATACAAATGTTTGTAGTTAATGTTCAAACTTGTTATTTTTCGCAAATGATCATTAACTTTGAATTTAATGACAGCAACACATTGCAAAAAAGTTGGCACAGGGTCATTTTTACCACTGTGTTACATGACCTTTCCTTTTAACAACACTCAGTAAACGTTTGGGAACTGAGGATACACATTCTTGAAGCTTTTCAGGTGGAATTCTTTCCCGTTCTTGCTTGATGTACAGCTTAAGTTGTTCAACAGTACGGGGTCTCCGTTGTGGTATTTTAGGCTTCGGAATGTACCACACATTTTCAATGGGAGACAGGTCTGGACTCATCATCTGCGGTCACTCGAAACGAGTATGACGATCCTCCTGGTAGGGGGGTATCCCTTTATGGAGGATGCCTGTGCATGACTTTGTTTAACATGGAGAGACTGGTGCACAGACAGGCACCACACGATCCTTGACAGATTCAGGTCAGGGTCCAGTGGCATGGAGTCCGAAACAACTAGGGACCCTTTTCTGCGGCAGCCTTCATCCACCATCCCAGCTGTTGTGATGCTCCATTGGGTTAGCAATCTTCCTCCGCCTGTTCCACCGTTAAGGTTTTCTGGTTGTTAATTTCCCCATAACTGCCTCCACCCGCCATCGCAGCCTTTGTAGTAGTTCTTACATCTACCGTCTTCCGCCTGCTCAGTCGTTGAGGTCTTCACCGTATCCGTGGCTAGGGGGCAGTCAGGTACCCGGCCTTTGCCAAGGGCCACCTGGGGTAACAGTCGTAAAGGGGTTAACCTCCTAGTGCCCCAAGACTCCATAGAGGAGACTCCACTGCCAGATACACTTTAAGGTCATGCCCAGGACACTGTAATAGGTAGTACACAGTAGGACTGGACTACTGTTGTAACACGTGGCTTGGCATTGTCTTGCCGAAATAAGCAGGGTTGCTTGGATGGCAACATATGTTGCTCCAAAACCTGTGTGTACCTTTCAGCATAAATGGTGCGGTCACAGATGTGTAAGTTTACCAATGCCTTGGGCACTAATACACCCCCATACCATCACAGATGCTGGCTTTTCAACTTTGCGCCTATATCAATCTGGATGGTTCTTTTCCTCTTTGGTACGGAGTACACGACCACAGTTTCCAAAAGTGAAGTGAATTATATTTATATAGCGCTTTTTCTCTAGTGACTCAAACCGCTTTACAAAGTGAAACCCAATATCTAATGTGTACATTAAAACCAGTGTGGGTGGCACTGGGAGCAGGTGGGTAAAGTGTTTTGCCCAAGGACGCAATGGCAGTGACTAGGATGGCGGAAGCGGGGATCGAACCGGCAACCCTCGAGTTGCTGGGACGGCCGCTCTACCAACCGATCGATACCGCCCCACAAAAACATTTTGAATTGTTGACTTGTCAAACCACAGTACAGAACATTGATGAGCTTGGGCCCAGCAAAGCCGGCAGCTTTTCTGGGTGTTGTTGATAAATGACTTTTGCTTTGCATAGTAGTTTCAACTTGCACTTACGGATGTAGCAATAAACTGGCTGCAGACAGAGGTTTTCTGAAGTGTTCCTGAGCCCACGTGGTGATATCTTCTACACACTGATGTGGATTTTTGAAGCTGTAACGCCTGAGGGATGGTGCAGCGATTTCTACAGATTCTCTGAACCTTTTGATGATATTGCGGACCATAGGTGGTGAAATCCTTTAATTCCTTGCAATAGCTTGTTGATAAATGTTGTTCTTAAACTGTTGGGCAATTTTTTTATACATTTGTTCACAAAGTGGTGACTCTCGCCCCATTCTTGTTTGTGAGCATTTCATTGAAGCTGCTTTTTTACCCAATCATGGCACCCACCTGTTCCCAATTACCCCGTTCACCTGTGGGATGTTCCAAATAAGTGTTTGATGGGCATTCCTGAACTTTCTTAGTCTTTTTTTTCCACTTGTGCCAGTTTTTTTGAAACATGTTGCAGGCTGTAAATTCCAAATGAGCTAATATTTGCAAAAAATAACGTTTTCCAGTTCGAACGTTAAATATCTCGTATTTGCAGTCTATTCAACTGAATATAGGTTAAAAAGTATTTGCAAATCATTGTATTCAGTTTTTTTTTACAATTTACACAATGTGCCAACTTCACTGGTTTTGGGGTTCGTAAAAATGGAGGAATTACTCGCAGAGACATACATTGCTTTGTGTGCCAGGAAGAAGGGTCTTCCCTAAAGTTGGAAGCAGTTGCCCATTATGCTTTGTGTAATCCTTGAATGGATCAAAGGAAAAAGCCTGGGCTTTCGACTTAATGCAAACTCAAGAGGTGCTAGGGAGGGAGGTTTACCCTGGTACACCAGGAACAGCCTCCATTACAATAACCAGTGAACACACCCGGGTGTACATGAAGACAGATGAAGGTTTAGGAGGCACTCACACTGGGCCAGTAATGTGCTTTGGCCCAGCTCATGCTAAAAGTCTGGCACCTTCTGCAAGTGTGACCGCTCTCACAAGAAAAACAAGTACCGTATTTTTAGGACTATAAAGCATACTTAAAATCTTTCCATTTTCTCAAATGCACAGTGCGCCTTATAACCTGGTACGCCTAACGAACGGAATAATTCTGGTTGTGCTTACCGACCTCAATGCTATTTTATTTGGTACATGGTGTTATGATCAGTGTGACCAGTCACTTATAAGAGACATGTTAGACTGCAAGATGGAATAGCAAGCAACACCAAAACTTTGATGTTTCATTGAGAATATACAAACCCTGTTTCCATATGAGTTGGGAAATTGTGTTAGATGTAAATATAAACGGAATACAATGATTTGCAAATCCTTTTCTACCCATATTCAATTGAATGCACTACAAAGACAAGATATTTGATGTTCAAACTCATAAACTTCATTTTTTTGCAAAAATTAATTAACTTAGAATTTCATGGCTGCAACACGTGCCAAAGTAGTTGGGAAAGGGCATGTTCACCACCGTGTTACATCACCTTTTCTTTTAACAACACTCTATAACACTTTGGGAACTGAGGAAACTAATTGTTGAAGCTTTGAAAGTGGAGTTCTTTCTCATTCTTGTTTTATGTAGAGCTTCAGTCGTTCAACAGTCCGGGATCTCCACTGTCGTATTTTACGCTTCATAATGCACCACACATTTTTAAAGGGAGACAGCTCTGGACTGCAGGCAGGCCAGGAAAACACCCGCACTCTTTTTTTATGAAGCCACGCTGTTGTAACACTTGTCTTGCTGAAATAAACAGGGGCGTCCATGATAACGTTGCTTGGATGACAACATATGTTGTTCCAAAACCTGTGTGGACCTTTCAGCATTAATGGTGCTTTTACAGATGTGTAAATTACCCATGCCTGGGGCACTAATACAACCCCATACCATCACAGATGCTGGCTTTTGAACTTTGCGCCTATAACAATCCGGATGGTTATTCTCCTCTTTGTTCTGGAGGACACCATGTCCTTTGTTTCCAAATACAATTTGAAATGTGGACTCGTCAGACCATAGAACACCTTTCCACTTTGCATCAGTCCATTTTAGGTCAGCTCGGGCCCAGCGGAACCGGCGCCGTTTCAGGATATTGTTGATAAATGGGTTTGGCTTTGCATAGTAGAGTTTTAACTTGCACTTACAGATGTAGCGACCAAATGTAGTTACTGACAGTGGTTTTATGAAGTGTTCCTGGGCCCATGTGGTGATATCCTTTACACACTGATGTCAGTTTTTGATGCAGTACCGCGTGAGGGATCAAAAGTCCGTAATATCATCGTATACGTGCAGTGATTTCTCAAGAATCTCTGAACTTGTTGATGATTTTACGGACCGTATATGGTAAAATGTCTAAATTCCTTGCAATAGCTCGTTGAGAAATGTTGTTCTAAAACTATTCAACATTTTGCTTACTAAGTGGTGACCCTCACCCCATCTTTGTTTTTTAATTACTTAGCATTTCATGTAAGCTGCTTTTATACCCAATCATGGCACCCAACTGTTCCCAATTAGCCTGCACACCTGTGGGATGTTCCATATAGGTGTTTGATGAGCATTCCTCAACTTTATCAGTATTTATTGCCACCTTTCCCAACTTCTTTGTCACGTGTTGCTGGCATCAAATTCTAAAATTATGAATATTTGCAAACTTAAAAATGTTTCTCCGTTTGAACATCAAATATGTTGTCTTTGTAGCCTATTCAACTGAATATGGATTGAAAAGGATTTGCAAATCATCGTATTCCGTTTATATTTACATCTAACACAATTTAGTAATTAGTAAGTTGTAATTGTTTTAGTTATATTGTAAAACTTACAAATGTTGCTTGGAGCGATGAATGAATAAGCCACACAAGTAGAAACACTATGGACGACTAAGGGAAGTAAAGACACTCTACTTCCGGTTCAAAGCTTTAAACAGCTGGAATTCACATTCACCCAGCAGTACATGCAGTGAGCCAACTCGTCCAAAAAATGGCACCATAGCACAAACAATAACTCGCAATTTCAGTCTCCCTTTAATTAGAATTATTTGCATTTTGGCCGTCATCGAAGAAAAATCCATACATTTGGCTTACCGTTTTAAAAGTGTTTTAAAGCGTAGGAAAAAAGTAGCGGTTTATAGTCCAGAATTAATGGTATACTATAGCCCGCGAGACTTCTTTTCTTCTATCAATCAATTAATCAATGTTTATTTATATGGCTCTAAATCACAAGTGTCTCAAAGGGTTGCACAAGCTACAACGACTTCCTTGGTTCAGATCACACATAAGGGCAAAGAAAAACTCACAACCCAATGGGATGTCAATGAGAATGACTATGAGAAACTTTGGAGAGGACTGCAGATGTGGGTGACCCCCACCCGCCCCTCTAGGGCAGACTGGATCCAATGAACGTCGAGTGGGTCCAGCATAATAATGTGAAAGTCCAGTCCATAGAGGATCTAACATAATAGTGAGAGTCCAGTCCATAGTGGGGCCATCCCGAGCGGAGACTGGTCAGCAGTGCAGGTATGTCCCAAGCCGATGCACAGGCGAGCGGTCCTCCCCGGGTCCTGACTCTGGAGTGCTATCCATGGCCACCGGACCTGTCCCCCCTCCCCCACTTTCCACAAGGGAGAGGGGGGCAGAGCAGAAAAGAAAAGAAATGGCAGATCAACTGGTCTAAAAGGGAGTCTATTTAAAGGCTAGAGTATACATATGAGTTTTAAGATTGGACTTAAGCGCATCTACTGAAGTAGCATCTCTAACTGTCACAGGGAGGGCATTCCAGAGTACTGGAACCCGAATAGAAAACACTCTATAGCCCGTAGACTTTTTTTGGGCTCTGGGAATCACTAATAAGCCGGAGTTCTTTGAAAGCAGATTTCTAGCCGGGCCATATATTACAATAAAATCGGCAAGATAGGATGGCGCTAGGCCAGGGGTCGGGAACCTTTTTGGCTGAGAGAGCCATGAAAGCCACATATTATAAAATGTATTTCCGTGAGAGCCATATAATATTTTTTAACACTGAATCAACTAAATGCATGCATTAACAAAGAAGCAGTAGAAAATGGATGGATGGATTTTTAAGTAAGACTAACATTTTTAGAGTATAATAAGTCTCTTATTCTTCTTAATAACATTGTTATTCTGAAGCTAACCATCCCTCCATCCATTTGTACCGTTTGTCCCGTACCCGGAGGGAATCGCACAGTCACGGGGAGAACTTGCAAACTCCACACAGAACTCAGGACCTTTATTTTGTGAGGCACACGCACTAACCCCTGTACTACTGTGCTGTCCATAGTAGTGTGTGTGTGAAATGTTATTATTGAAATATTGATGGAATGCATTGCTGTGGTTTCAGTTTTTGAGATGCTCTGCAATTACATTATAATTAATCAAATCCTTTCAAGACCGATGTTTAAGAATGTTGTCGACCAAATCTAATTTAATTTAGATGACTAACCCAATACTAAAACACATTTTGGTTAAAAGACTAACTGAAACTAATTTAAAAACCTGTCAAGATTAACATTGGTGAACATTTTTTACACTCAATGTTTTTCCCTTTAAAGACACTGAATTGTAAGGTTTTTTTTTTTTAATAATATTTGCTTGAAACAGTGGATGTCTCTGCACAATTATTTGCACTTAAAAATGTATGTTTGTAGTAATAAATATGATTATAACATTTTAACATAATGTTTGTGTTCAATTACAATAATAAGTAAAATACTTTTTACCATTAATGCGAATTCTTAAACGGGTGTGGTAGAAAACGAATGCATGGATTAAAAATACATGAGAATGTTTTATATTTCGAAAGTTATTTTTAACACTAAAATTACCAGCGGAATTATTCATTACATATCATGTGTTGCGATCTGTGGCTCAGATCTTCACGTGTTTGTTTTTTCATTCTGTCTGACCCGTTTATTTCCTGTTTTTATCCATCACTATGGTTACACATCAGTCCACCTGCTAGTCTCGCCCCGCACACCTGCTAATAATTATCACCCTCCTATTTAAGCTCACCTTTTCTGTTCACTCATTCTCGGATCCTAATTTGCCCACGCGCATCAGTGACGACTCTCATCATTCGTATGTATTTTCTCGCTAGCTCTCACGCCAAGCCACTTTATTGTCTAGCTTTCATGCTAAATGTTTTGTTTACTCTTTTGTGTCCTCGTACCAAGTTCTAGTTTTCCTTGTTTTATCCTAGCTTTCACGCTAGCGTCTTTTGTTTACTTTTTCTCTTTACACCAGTATTTTTGTTCATAGACTTTTGTTATTAAATACCCTTTATCTTACCTATGCTGTGTTCTGCTTCGACGCATCCACGGGAAAACCACACCGGCATTACAATGCCGAAGAAGAGTCTTCACAGTAGGATCCGAGCATCAAGTTGTTTTTCCGCGTCGAAACCACGGGAGGAACCCTTCGACTTAGGGTTGTGGTTGGAGCTCGTGGCTTGGGAGCAGGAAAGACTCGACTGTGGGCCTGAAGTCTCCTCCGAAGCCGTTCGCGCTGCCCCGAAGAAGCGGGGGGTCCAGTGGAGAGGTCCCCCGCGCGGCAGTAATGTTCCAGCACCACTTATTCCTCCCCATGGACACAGCAAGTTTCACCCCGTCCAGGATTCACCCGTCATTACCGGTAATCCTGCTTGTTTTTTTTCAAATCATTCCTTAAGCTGCCATGACACTTTTTCTGACACAAGCGATGACGTCATTTGGGGAACGCCCACCGATGACGCAACACCGGCCTCTGTTGATGACATTTTTTCAGAAGATTTTTTTATTGTGGACGATATATCTCAGCCATTTTCCAAAAACTTGGACAGTAATAATACTTTCACACAGTATCAGGACATTTATATTGATTCTAGTCACCCTCAGTATATTGTTAATTGTCAAGATCAGCCTCCCATTACTTTGGCCCCGCCCACATCTCAGCCTATTTCACGTCCTGCCCCCACGTCACCTGATTTTGAAACTGACCTAGAAAAATATAGTCCTGCCTGGATGGACGAGTGGTACAGGAGAGTTTTGATTGAACTGGAGCTGGAGGAGAAATTTCTTGCTGCTCAGAACAATCCTCTCCTCATACAGACTAATGGGGTGGAGTCTGCCCTCCTCCAAACCTCCCACCGCCCGCCCTTACGGTCAGCCTCTGTCCAACTGGGCCCCGTCTGGAATCCGGGTCTTGAGGGGAGGGCCAGTATTACTACTAAGCCTCCTAGACCTCCACCACCGGTGTTCACCCCTGTTAAACCTGTTAAGCCACTACGGCCTCCTAGACCTCCTCCACCGGTGTTCTCCCCGGTCAAGTCACGCCCTCTTAGACCTCCTCCACCTGTGTTCCGTCCATGCCCTAGTTCTAGTTTTAGTCACAGTCTCTCTCAGAGTTCGAGTCCCAGCCTTCTTCGTAGCCCATGCTCTAGTCCTACTCGTAGACCGACTTGTAGACTGAGTCGTAGTCCAAGTCCTGGTCCGAGTTTCCGTTCTGATTCTAGTTGTAGTCCTAGTCTTTCTCGTAGTCGTCGTAGTCCTAGTTCCACTCGTAGACTGATCCGTAGTCCGAGTCCTGTTTCGAGTCCGGTCCCGAGTCTTGTTTCTTGCCTTTGTAATATTAGTACTGATCCCCCTCGTGGTCTTAGTCCGAACCCTGGTCCTTACCCAAGTTCTTGTCCGAGCCCCAGTGTTACTGTAAGTCCTAGTCTTTGTCCTAGTCCTTGCCCGAGCACCAGTTTGATTGTTAGTCCCAGTCCTTGCCCAAGCCCTAGTTTGACCGTTTGTCCTAGTTCTTGCCCAAGCCCTGGTATGACTGTAAGTCCTGGTCGTTGCCCAAGCCCTTCTCAAAGCACTAGTGTGATTGTAAGTCCTGGTCCTCTCTCAAGTCCTTGCCCGAGTCCTAGTGTTTGTCTTATCACTCATCATAGTCCTAGTCCTGCTCACAGCCAGTCCCCTAGTTCTCCTCGGCAGACCCCTGTGCCTGCTCCTCGGCTGAAGCCGACTCCTGCTCCTCGGCTGAAGCCGACTCCTGCTCCTCGGCTGAAGCCGACTCCTGCTCCTCGGCTGAAGCCGACTCCTGCTCCTCGGCTGAAGCCGACACCTGCTCCTCGGCTGAAGCCGACTCCTGCTCCTCGTCTGAAGCCGACACCTGCTCCTCGGCTGAAGCCGACACCTGCTCCTCGGCTGAAGCCGACACCTGCTCCTCGGCTGAAACCGACACCTGCTCCTCGGCTGAAGCCGACACCTGCTCCCAGTCTGGTTCTCACACCAGCACATGACTCTGACCTGGTTTTCACACCAGAAAGTGTTTCTAGCCTTGTTCTCACGCCAGTTTCAGACTCTAAACTGGTTCTCACGCCAGCACAAACTCCAAGGCTGGAGCCCACTCCGGTACCAGCACCACGACAGGTACCGGAGCCAGCTCCGTGCCGCCAAGCACCGGTGCCAGCTCCGCGCCGCCAAGCACCGCCGACGACGGGGCTGGAGCCCACACCAGCGCCGACGACGGGGCTGGAGCCCACACCAGCGCCGACGACGGGGCTGGAGCCCACACCAGCGTCGACGACGGGGCTGGAGCCCACACCAGCGTCGACGACGGGGCTGGAGCCCACACCAGCGTCGACGACGGGGCTGGAGCCCACACCAGCACCACCGACGACGGGGCTGGAGCCCACACCAGCACCACCGACGACTCCTGCGGCTCCCAGGCCGCCTCCGACGACTCCTGCGGCTCCCAGGCCGCCTCCGACAACTCCTGCGGCTCCCAGGCCGCCTCCGACGACTCCTGCGGCTCCCAGGCCGCCTCCGACGACTCCTGCGGCTCCCAGGCCGCCTCCGACGCCTTCTTCGGCTGCAGCACCCGCATCATCCTCGCCAGCTGCACTCGGGCCTGCTTTGGCTGCAGTCCCCGTACCCTCGCCTGCTGGGATTTCGGTGCTGAGGCGTCGTCCACCACGTCGACCACGGGCGTGGCCTCTGCGAGGTCATCCTCCTCGCCAGATACTCCCTCCTCCATGTCGGCCACGGATGTGGCCGTGCCCGGGTCGTCCGCCTCGCCGGGCACCTCATCCTGCGAGGCGGCCACTAATGTGGCCTTTTCGAGGTCGCCCGCCAAAACTTTTTCGGCAGCAGCGTTCCACCCGCCGCCGCCACATGATGTGTCCTCGGTGGATTCGGGGACATGCGATCTGGCGACCCTCCACCGTGGCCTCCCTCCGCCCTCCCTTCGTTTGTGAACTTTCTGGTTTTGGGGAGGGGGTTCAAGTTTTTGTTTGTTTTTTTTTAAGACATCTGGTATCTGTCTTTTGTTGGGGGGGAATACTGTTGCGATCTGTGGCTCAGATCTTCACGTGTTTGTTTTTTCATTCTGTCTGACCCGTTTATTTCCTGTTTTTATCCATCACTATGGTTACACATCAGTCCACCTGCTAGTCTCGCCCCGCACACCTGCTAATAATTATCACCCTCCTATTTAAGCTCACCTTTTCTGTTCACTCATTCTCGGATCCTAATTTGCCCACGCGCATCAGTGACGACTCTCATCATTCGTATGTATTTTCTCGCTAGCTCTCACGCCAAGCCACTTTATTGTCTAGCTTTCATGCTAAATGTTTTGTTTACTCTTTTGTGTCCTCGTACCAAGTTCTAGTTTTCCTTGTTTTATCCTAGCTTTCACGCTAGCGTCTTTTGTTTACTTTTTCTCTTTACACCAGTATTTTTGTTCATAGACTTTTGTTATTAAATACCCTTTATCTTACCTATGCTGTGTTCTGCTTCGACGCATCCACGGGAAAACCACACCGGCATTACAATGCCGAAGAAGAGTCTTCACATCATGTTAAGCAATGTCAGCTAAGATTTATCTGAGAGCCAGATGCAGTCATCAAAAGAGCCACATCTGGGTCTAGAGCCATAGGTTCCCTACCCCTGCGCTAGACTGTGTAGTATTTTATACGTAAGTAGTAAAACCTCAAAGTCACATCTTAAGTGCACAGGAAGCCAGTGCAGGTGAGCCAGTATAGGCGTAATATGATCAAACTTTCTTGTTCTAACACAAAATATGGTCACATTTTAATCTTGTCACTTCCTTAGTCACAAGCTATCTTTCACACACTGATGTGATGGAAATTAAAAGATCGTGCATAAAGTCAGAGGAACTTGCAGTGATATATCAGTGTAGACGTGACGGGAGAAGCAAACGAGTCTCGGTCTGATGCTCAGTGTTAACGCCCTCCAGCGGCCACCATCACAAGGGGGAGTCACACCCGGTCTGGCACGGGACACGGGTTGAAACTCTCCAAGACATATTTTTTTTCCCTGAACTCTGTATTCTTTTACTCCACAGGTGCTCCAGAAGGGATTGCTGTCCGAGGGCGGATGAAGCTTACCGTTTCGCAACTGGCATCGACCGCTGTGTGAAGGTCATCGCTCACCCCGATAGCATTGCTGTGTCAGCACACAGCGTCCCGGCAAGTCTGCTCTACGTCTTTCAGCTATTCCTGTTTCGTCGCTCACAGTAAAAAAAAAAAACATTTAGCAATCACCATGAGTAACATTTTACAGCCACCAGGTACACTACGCATTGTTTTCATTACACCGGATACACCTTTATTTATTCAGGTTGCCAGATTCTGATTTGATAGCTTAACTGCACTTTTTTATTTTTATTTTGCCTATCGTTTACAATCATTATGAGAGACAAAATCACATACATTATGTCTTTTTTTTTGGGAGGGGGGGATTTTAAAGCTTGAAAGATGTGTCTAATATGTAATATGTACAGTATACACATTGCAAGCATATATATATATATATATATATATATATATATTGTAGTAACAGACACCTTCATAACAAAATGTAATATGTACAACATACACACTGTTAAGTATATATATATATATAATGTAGTAACATACACCTTAATAACAATATGTAATATGTACAATATACACACTGCAAGTATATATATATATATATATATGTATATATATATATATATATATATATATATATATATATATATATATATATATATATATATATATATATATATATATATATATATATATATATATATATATATATATAATGTAGTAACAGACACCTTCATAACAATATGTAATATCTACAATAGACACACAGCAAGTATTTATTATATGTACAACAGACACCTTCATAACAATATGTAACATGTACAATATATACACCAAATATATATATATATATATATATATATATATATATATTTATATATATATATATATATATATATGTATATACATATATATATATGTATATATATATATATATATATATATATATATACATATATATGCATATATATATACATATATATATATATATATATATATATATATATATATATACATATATATGTATATATATATATATACATATATATATATATATATATATATATATATATATATATATATATATATATATATATATATATATAATTTAGTAACAGACACCTTCATAACAATATGTAATATGTACAATATACACACTGCAAATATATATACAATGTAGTAACCGACACTTCCATAGCAATATGTAATATGCACAATATTCACACTGCAAATATTTATATAATGTTGTAACAGACACCTTCATAACAATATGTAATATGCACAATATACACACTGCATGTATTTATAGGGGTCGGCGTGGCGAAGTTGGTAGAGTGGCTGTGCCAGTAATTTGAGGGTTACTGGTTCAATCCCCACTTTCTACCATCCTAGTCACGTCCGTTGTATCCTTGGTCAAGACACTTCACCCTTGCTCCTGATGGGTCCTGGTGAGCGCCTTGCATGGCAGCTCCCGCCGTCAGTGTGAATGTGTGTGTGAATGGGCGAATGTGGAAATGCTGTCAAAGCGCTTTGGCCTCTTTAAAAAGGAGTAAAAAAAGCGCTTTACAAGTACAACCTATTTACCATTTACCATTTATATAATGTAGTAACAGACACCTTCATAAGAATATGTAATATATACAATATACACACTGCGAGTATTTATATAATGTAGTAACAGACACCTTAATAACAATATGTAATATGCACCACATACACACTGCCAATATATATGTACAATATACACACTGCAAGTATATACATAATATAGTAACAGACACCTTCATAACAATATGTATTATGTACAATATACACATTGCAAGTGTATATATAATGTAGTAACATAAACCTTCATAACAATGTATAATATGTACAATATACACACTAAGTATAAATATATTGTAGTAACATACACTTTCATAACAATATTTAATATGTACAATATACACACAGCAAGTATTTATATAATGTAGTAACAGCCACTTTCATAAACATACGTTCAATATTTACCCTATTTTGATCATGTTAATCATTTCCCGGACAGATTTCCTAATCCGCGCATTCATTTCCGTTTCAATAGCAATGCACTTTCGACTTCTGGCAACAAATGTGTGTTCCTTCTTCCGGAAACAAACGCCTGTGTGTTTTCTTATCTTGGCAGACTCAGTAACAAACAACAAATACGACGGAAGAGTGAGACATTAGCGCAGACGGAAGCAGAGAGAGTGAGATGAAAGTGACTCAAAGCTACACCACGTAAAATTTGAAGCCAAGCTATTTATACATAAATGGAGTGCTTACGCAAATAAACCAGAAAAAACATCCCAAACGCACAACTGTCCATCAAGTGAGTCGCACTTAATATTGATGATGATACACACATCACGTCATGTGTGTTATTACAACTTCAGTACATACGCTTTCTGGCAAGCTGTGTACAAACAAAACATGAAATAATACTTTACAGATACAAATAATAATAATGATAATGCATTTTATATGGTATAGCGCTTTTCAGAGTACTCAAAGACGCTTTACAGGATAAAAAAATTAAATATAAAACAGTTCAAAATAATAATATAAAATACCGTAAATATAAAATTAGTACATTGTAAAATACATAATAATACTGAACATTTACAAGACACTACATTACAGGACACAGAACACTAATCACTGGTTAAAAGCAGATCTGAATAGGTGTGTTTTGAGAATCTTTTTGAAGGTGGGAAGTTCTGAGTAGTCACGGATGGGTTTGGGAAGAGAGTTCCAGAGGGTGGGGGCAGCGATGGAGAAGGCTCTATCACCCCAGGTCCGGAGCTTGGGTCTGAGTGGTGGGGCTAGGAGGTTGGCATCAGAGGAGCAGAGGCTGTGTGAAGGGGTATGGCGGTGAAGCAGGTTGGTGAGGTAGCAGGGCGCCTGGTTGTGGAGGGCTTTGTGGGTGAGGAGGAGGATTTTAAAGTGGATCCGGTTAGGAACGGGGAGCCATTGGTGTTTCTGAAGGACTGGGGTGGTGTGCTCACGGGAGCGGGTGTGGGTGAGCAGTCGGGCGGCAGAGTTTTGAATGTATTGGAGTTTATTGAGAATTTTGCAAGATGAGCCGTAGAGGATGATGTTACAGTAGTCAAGTCTGGAGGTGATGAAGGCATGGATCAGGGTTTCAGCGGCAGAGAATGAGAGGGATGGATGGAGACAGCCAATATTATTAAGGTGGTTAACATGGTGTTCAAAAGAGAGGTTATTGTCCAAAATGACTCCGAGGTTGCAGATGTGAGTGGATGGGGACAGAGTGGAGTTGTTGTAGACAGAGAGGTGGAAGTCGTGAGCAGTTTTGGTGAGGGATTGGGGCTGATGATGAGCATGTCAGATTTGTCACAGTTGAGTTTGAGGAAGTTGGAGTGCATCCATGATTTGATTTTAGTGAGGCAGTTGGTCAGGGTGGAGAGAGTTATGGAGGCGATGGATTTTGTGGAGATGTATAACTGGACATCATCTGCGTAGCAGTGGAATTGGAGGTGATGGCGGCGAATGATGTTACCGAGGGGGGGCATGTACAGCAGGGGTCACCAACGCATTGCCCGCGGGCACCAGGTAGCCCGTAAGGACCAGATGAGTAGCCCGCTGGCCTGTTCTAAAAATAGCTCAAATGGCAGCACTTACCAATTTTTATTTTTATTTTATCTATTTACTAGCAAGCTGGTCTCGCTTTGCTCGACATTTTTAATTCTAAGAGAGACAAAACTCAAATACAACTTGAAAAGCCAAGAAAATATTTTAAAGACTTGGTCCTCATTTGTTTAAATAAATTCATTTATTTTATATATTTGCTTCTTATAACTTTCAGAAAGACAATTTTAGAGAAAAAAATACAACCTTAAAAATGATTTTAGGATTTTTAAACACATACCGTTTTACCTTTTAAATTCCTTCCTCTTCTTTCCTGACAATTTAAATTAATGTTCAAGTAATTTTTTTTTTTTTATTAGAAAGAATAATAAATACATTCTAATTTAATTCTTCATTTTAGCTTCTGTTTTTTCGACAAAGAATATTTGTGAAATATTTCTTCAAACTTTTTATGATAAAAAAAAAAAAAATAATTCTGGCAAATCTAGAAAATCTGTAAAATCAAATTAAAATATTTTTTCAAAGTCTTTTGAATTTCTTTTAAAATTTTTGTTCTGGAAAATCTAAAAGAAATAAAATTGTCTTTGTTAGAAATATAGCTTGGTCCAATTGGTTATATATTCTAACAAAGTAGAGATTGGATTTTTTTCATATTTAAAACATGTCATTAAAAATATACAGTATATTTATTGTGAGAAATCATTAAGATGATCAGTGTTTCCACGAATACGAATATCATTAAGTATTAATAATAACATAGAGTTAAAGGTAAATTGAGCAAATTGGCTATTTTTGGCTATTTATTTAAGTGTGTATCAAACTGGTAGCCCTTTGCATTAATCAGTACCCAAGAAGTAGCTCTTGGTTTCAAAAAGGTGGGTGACCCCTGATGTACAGGATGAAGAGAAGTGGACCAAGCACTGAACCCTGGGGGACACCTTGTGACAGAGAGGCAGTGGAGGTGGTGCAGTTGTCTATACTGATGTATTGTTGTCTGTTAGTAAGATATGACCTTAACCAGGAGAGGGCGGAGCCAGTGATCTTGAGGGATGATTCCAGGCGGGAAAGGAGAATACTGTAATATGATTGTTCATGTTTTTCACTCAGTACAGATTGGTGTTCTATCAAATTGTGTTGTGCATTACAAACTCAAATGCAGTTTGTGTTAATGAGAAGCTAGCTTATCTCTTGGCGTAGCTAGCTTTTACGTCTAATACCGTAGCATGCCGACGTACGCTAGAAAAAGTTCCTCAGTGTTCACTCTTACAATACCATGTTGCCACAGTTTAGTTATTAAACAAGTTACAGAACGTCAATGAGGTATTGTTGACGCTTTTTGAAAGCATGTTTAAAGTGATTTAGAGGTTGGAGAACGAGCCAACTTTTACAACTTAAAAGACAGGGGGAAAAAAAGCACCTCTTGTCTCTCACAATGATTGTGAATGATGGGCAAAATTCCAAAATAAAGTGCAGTTCCCTTTTAAACACGTTTGCAGCCATAATATACCTTCTAGTGTAGATTGCCTCCATCACACACAGTCCACAAAGTGTTATTCCCGAGAAAGACTTTATCAGCCAATCATCTTGATGACAAGCTCAGTATCTTCTCCCTGTCACCTGACCTTCAATCAACTCGACTTATCTCCTGCAAGACCAGCTGATTGCAACTAACCCAGGTGCATCTCCCCTTGGCTGCAGCTTCTGCTGGAGGTGAACAACGTTCCAGATCTTTCCGCCGGCATCACCTGTTTGTTTGGGGACCAGGCCCAGGTGGAGGGCCACGTCAACGGGAACAGGGTCATGTGTCTGTCTCCGGCCGGAAAGCAGGTCCCTCTAATACCGGAAGGACAAGGTGGGTGTCAATTATTGGGGTGGTTTCAGTCAGTTAACCATATAAATGGAGGGATGAAGTGGACCTGGCAGTTTAACCGCGGATTCCTATCAATCAATCAACCAATGAAATTTACTAATGCAGTCCTCAATCACAAATGTTTGCTGGATGCCTAACGGAATCGAAAAAACGCCACAATGGAGGCTTGTCATCCGAATGGCTGCATTTTCTAGAACCCAAAGAATGAGACGAAGAGTCAAGGAAAAGAAGGACAACAACTGGAATTCCCAGCAAACAAAGTTTTTTTCAAGTTCATGTGAGCAAAGTAGATGTGATTATAAGAATTTACTTTACTCATTCGAAGTACTGGCATATAATGTGTATATGAAGTATGTCTGTAAAAAATACCAAAAAATAGGCGGATACCGATGTACTGTATGTCAAAATGTCTAATACCCGCGTATGATAATCGGTCCGTCCCAAGTTTGCACACGCTGTTTAGCACTTGGTATTTGGATCTTAGGACAGTGGGGAAGAGATTCATATGGCCCCCGTTCCTGGGTGGATCTCACGTGAGAGGAAGAGGGATTTTAGACTGAGACTTCGACAAACTTTACTGATCCAAAAGGAAAGTTGTTCCACCAAGTAGCTCAGTTACGGAGGATGGAAAGGGTAATAATGCACACAAGGGCACAAAAAGAAGCCGAAAACAAAAGGTATAAATTAGACTAAAATCGCACCACCGTAGCAATATAAAATTTAACATCTGTGTAATATTTACATATTATATATAGAGTAAAAAATATATACTGACATATCATAATTTGATATTGTACTTTTATATAATATATACAATATAAAACAAATCCCAATTACCATGTACAATTTTAATCAATCAATGTTTATTTATATAGGCCTAAATCACAAGTGTCTCAAAGGGCTGCACAAGCCACAAAGAGATCCTTGGTTCAGATCCCACATCAAGGCAAAGAAAAACTCAACCCAGTGGGATGAAAATGAGAAACCTTGGAGAGGACCACAGATGTGGGTGACCCCCCTTCTAGGGAGGGGAGGCCGGTGCAATGGACATCGAGTGGGTCTAACATAATATTGTGAAAGTCCAGTCCATAGTGCAGGGGTCGGGAACCTTTTGGGTTGAGAGAGCCATACAAGCCGAATATTTTAAAAAGTATTTCCGTGAGAGCCATATAATATATAATTTTTAACACTGAATACAACTAAATGCGTGCATTTTTAAGTGAGACCAACATTTTTAGAGTATAATAGGTCTCCTATTCTTTTTAATAACATTGTTATTCTGAAGCTAACCAACAACAAATAAAATACTTCTTACCGTTATTGCGACTTCTTGAACAGGTGCAGTAGAAACCGGATGGATGGATTAAAATGCATGAAAATGTTTTATATTTTGAACGTTATTTTTGACACTGTGATTACCAGCGGAATTATTCATTACTTACCGTGTTAAGCAATGTCAGCTAAGATTTATCTGAGAGCCAGGTGCAGTCATCAAAAGAGCCACATCTGGCTCTAGAGCCATAGGTTCCCTACCCCTGCCATAGTGGATCTAACATAATAGTAAGAGTCCAGTCCATAGTGGATCCAACATAACAGTGAGAGTCCAGTCCATAGTGGGGCCAGCAGGAGACCATCCCGAGTGGAGACGGTTCAGCAGCACAGAGATGTCCCCAACCGATGCACAAATAAATGGGTTGTATTTGTATAGCGCTTTTCTACCTTCAAGGTACTCAAAGCGCTTTGACACTACGCCCACATTTACCCATTCACACACACATTCACACACTGATGGAGGGAGCTGCCATGCAAGGCGCCAACCAGCACCCATCAGGAGCAAGGGTGAAGTGTTTGCTAAGGACACAACGGACGCCACGAGGTTGGTACTAGGTGGGGATTGAACCAGGGACCCTTGGGTTGCGCATGGTCACTCTTCCACCGCGCCATGCCGTCCCTATATATATATATATATATATATACATATATATATATATATATATATATATATATATATATATATATATATATATATATATATATACATATATATATATATATATATATATATATATATATATACATACATATGTATATATATATATATATACATATATATGTATATATATATATATATATATATATATATATATATATATATATATATATATATATATATATATATCGCTGAGATAGGCGCCAGCGCCCCCCGCGACCCCAAAAGTGAATAAGCGGTAGAAAATGAATGGATATATATATATATATATATATATATATATATATATATATATATATATATATATATATATATATATATATATATATATATATATATATATATATACATATATATACATTTACAAACATCATGGTGTATTCAAAGTGTGCAGTTTTTTTACTAAAATAGGGAATTTTTACAAACTAATTATTCATGTTTACATTGATTCTTACGGGGAACTCTGCTTCTTTTTACAAACTTTACTTCATCACGTTGAAAAACCAATGAAGTTGTTAAATCGAGGTTCCACTGCAAGTGATTTTGTGTTCGTCCAAGCGAGCGGTCCATCCCGGGTCCCGACTCTATCCATGGCCACCGGACCTGTACCCCCCCCCCCCCTATCCCCCCCCCCCCCCCATACCCACTCCATCTCAGTATATGTAACTGCTGCAGCAAAAAAATATGCAATGCAGTCTGCTAAAATGATGGACAGCGCCACACTACACAGCAACTGACGCTGCGGTCAATGCTGGAATTGCCACAAAACACATTTTACGATAGCTGAAACTCTACCGCAATCTTTTGATTAAAGTGGATAGTGCAGCCCCGAATTCGTCACGTTTCATTTGTCAGGTGAACCGTAAAGAGTGGGATCCTATGAGGCCCCTTGCGGCGTATACATCACACCAGTCGCAGAGTTAGTAATTATTATATCACGGGGTGCTATGTTGACGTTGCACGCTCTGAACTTTAGATCCGGATTTTAAAAGGTCACCTTCACAAGAACGAGGCGATAACAAGGTTACTGGGGTAGCGTCGACAAAGCGTCTCAAAGGCGACATATAACGACAAAACACACACGTGTGTGGCGAGTAGTGACAAATAAGAGCAAACTTTAATGTAGCGTAAAAATGCTAACTTGGGTTGACTTTGAGGCGTGTCTTTGAGCACGTCTTACTGAATCCACACTTCCAAACAGGATACTAATACTAGAGACATGAGCAAAGATGTTGTCTTTAATATGCCACCAGTTTGTCTCCTTTGAGTGCAGTAATCCTCTGAAGTTCTCGCCGAGCGCCAGACGCCAGGTGGCTCTTTATAGCGGCGAGATAAACGTGCGGACATTTTGTGTCTCATTTGGACCCCTCTGTTTTCCCTCATTTGTTCGTCCCTTTCATGCCGCCTGCTTCTCACCTCTCGTGCCGCTTTACGTATGTTTGATGCCTCCCTCCCTTCCCCGCCAGACTGGGCCGGCGTGGAGCTGCGACTGAACTCCGAGGAGACGGGTCGAATGGTCGCCAGCACGGAGGTGAAGTTCTACAACTGCAGCACACATCAAATGTGAGTCTGGTAGGAAACGCACTGACGGAGAGCAGACAAGTTAATTTAGGGCACTGATTTACTGATGCTCACAGCCGCGCTTAAGATGAAGCTCTTAGATAAACTCTGTAGCTAAATGCATCTGTCAGCTTCCATTTAAGTCAACTTTATTCTGGGAAGGAAAACACTGATGTGTCCTTGCACTATGCCATCACAAACTGCAAGATTTCTGTGAAAAGCACATTTTTTGTTAATTTCTTCATTCCAGTTACCAGTGAACCATTGTCTTTACTAAGTTACATCATATTCTCTCCGCCCCCTCCAAACTGAGCCTACTCCCTCCCCTCCACCTTGTATTCAGTGTATAAACTACACTTCTCTCTCCCCCCTCCAAACTGAGCCTACTACCTCCTCTCCACATTGTATTCAGTGTATAGACAATAAACCATCTCCCCCCTCCAAACTGAGCTTACTACCTCCTCTCCACATTGTATTCAGTGTATAAACAATAATGCTCTCCCCCACTCCAAACTGAGACTACTCATTCCCCTCCACCTTGCATTCAGTGTATAAACAATAATGCTCTCTCCCCCTTCCAAACTGAGCTTACACCCTCCTCTCCATCTTGTATTCAGTGTATAAACGATAACGCTCTCTCCCCCCTCCAAACTAAGCCTACTCCCTCCCCTCTACCTTGTATTCAGTGTATAAACAACAATTCTCTCTCCCCCCTCCAAACTAAATCTCCTACCTCCTCTCCACCTTGTATTCAGTGTATAAACAGTAATGCTCTCCACCCCCTCCAAACTGAGCGTACTCCCTCCTCTCCAACTTTTATTCAGTGTATAAACAATAACGCTCTGTCCCCCCTCCAAACTGAGCATACGCCGTCCCTTCCACCATGTATTTCGTGTATAAACAATAATGCTAACAATAATGCTCTCTCCCCCTCTAAACTGAGCATACTCCCTCCCCTCCACCTTGTATTCAGTGTATAAACAAGAACGCTCTCTCCCCCCCTTCCACATTGTATTCAGTGTATGCACAATAATGCTCTCTCCCCCCTCCAAACTGAGCTTACTCCCTCCCCTCCACCTTGTATTCAGTGTATAAATAATAATGCTCTCTCCCTTCTCCAAACCGAGCCTACTCCCTCCACCTTGTATTCAGTGTATAAACAAACTTTTTTTCTCCCCCCTCCAAACTGAGCCTACTCTCTCCTCTCCACCTTGTGTTCATTGTATAAACAATAACGCTCTCCACCCCCTCCAAACTGAGCCTACTCGCTCCTCTCCGCATTGTATTCAGTTTATAAACAATAATACTCTCTCCCCCCTCCAAACTAAGCCTACTCTCTCCCCTCCACATTGTATTTAGTGTATAAACAATAACGCAGCTCTCTCCTTACATACTTTGCTATAAACGTGACCTCTGTCTTTTGAAATCCTCGCACTTTCAAATAAATCTAAGAAAGACCATTTTTGATGACAAAATGTCCGATACAAACTATTTGTCACAGATGGTTTGTTTGGATTTGAACTCGGTTCTTACCAGCTTACAACAGAAGTGTCAAAATAGTTTTCTCTGAGGGCCTCGTCGCAGTTATGTTTGGCCACAGAGGTCCACTTTTAACAGTGACTACTATTATTACACAATTTTTTAATGCATTTTATTAGTATATTTTTTTTAACCAAAATATTAAAAAAATATGTTAAGTTGCAATAATTTCACCTCAGCGTGTAGTGTATAATACTGTACATGGAAAACAGTACTGCTGTTTCTTTGGTTAAAAAAAAAAAAGGCAACTCAGTTGCCAGACTATTACTGTAAAATGTACATTCGTTTTTTTTTACTGTAAATACAAAAATGCAATTTTACATGAACATTTTGGCACCTAAACTGCCAGTTTATATTTTTTTGGTTTTGTTTACTGCAAATCAACAACTCTAGATTTTTCAGTGTATTACTGTAAATGCCAAAACGGCTTCACATTTTATTACGGTAAAAAAAAAGTACAGTTCTTTCATTTAGAAAAAAAAAATGCTGTATAAACCTGAGTAAATTTCAACATTTTGCCATGAAATCTGTTGATACTTTTACATTGCACAATTTGATGGATAACTGGCTCTAAACTCATTATTATTAGTAGTATTTCTTTTAATAAAACAATGGTTTGAATGTTTGATAATATATTTTTGCATAATTACACAGTATTTAAGTTTTAAGATAATATGCAACTGGATGAGGCAATTTCTGAAGGGATTTTAATTGAAGTTGAACTGAAATCCTAGATTTTTTTTTAGAATTGTTAAAGTAGGGCACAGACTTTTGAACAGGCTGAATATTTTGAAGTTGTAACGGTTTGAATCTGATGAAAAATGTGGGAGTTGTGCAACTTTGAAAAATGGAAGAATTGGGAATTTTGGGAAAAGTGTGATTTTTTTTTCAAAATGGTAAACCACTTGACATGTCTGAATGAGTTAAAATGGTTGTTAGAATTTTTTTAATTGGTCCAGGAATGTTGAAGAAGTAACACTGATTCAGAAATGTTATTACGGAATTCCTAGAATTTCAGGAAAACCAGGAATTTTTTCAGTTCGAAAAACAACTATGTTTTTTGTCCTAATTAACTTATTGAAAATAAGATATTCTTCATCTTAGTATGTTAATAATGACTGAAATAATTAAGTACATGTTAGAAAACTGCTGTGTTACTCACTCATAGATGTCATTTTGCTATTTTGATATTTTGCTGTAAAGAAGGTCAGTGAATGAATGTATATAGTGCGGGCGCTCTGAAGTGGAAAAGGGGTAGGATTAAATAAGCTTTGCTTCTTCCTACTCCTTTTCGGACATGATGTATTGTGTATTGCGAAATTATGAAATTAACTGATGTATAATGTTGTATGTATGTCATGTTCGAAATAAACTAAGAAAAGAAAGAAAAGAAAGAAAAGAAAGAATGTTTTGACGGTGGATTGGTTGAAATGCGTTGAAAAATGTGGAAGAAGTAGTTGCCAGAAACAAGGGTGGAAATAAGGCTTTGGAACACCAGGAATTCTGGAAAATCTTGGCTTTTTTTTTTTTAACTTGGAAAATAAAAGTAGTTCAAATTTCCAGGATGGTAGAGTGTGTTGAAGGTGGAATGGTTTGAATCAGTTGAAAAATGTGGAAATGGTGGGAGTTTGAAAAATGTCCAGGAAAACCTGGAATTCTGGGAAATCTGGGAATTTTTGGAATTTTCAAGAGAAAGCCCGCGATTCCCGAATAACTTGAATAGTTTCAAGTTGGAACGGTTTGAATCGGGTGAAAAATGTGGAAGGTAGAGCGCTCAAAAATCTGGAGAAAAAGAAGAATAGATGGATGAATGTTGGTGTGCAAAACTAAATGTGTGAATGCTTTGGAGCAGGGGTGTCAAACTCAAATACAGAGCGGACCAAAGTTTAAAACTGAACAAAGCCGCGGGCCAAGGTTAAACAAATAAACCTTTTAATAGGGACCCAAACAAGTTTTGCATTGAATATTGAACAAGCAAGGCTTATATAACTTTATAGTGACATGCAAAATCGAGTTTCAAATAATAATAATAATAATTGAAAAATATCAATGGAATATCAAATAAAATATAAATAAAAATGTAATGCCTCGGGCTTCACGGTGGCAGAGGGGTTAGTGCGTCTGCCTCACAATACGAAGGTCTTGAGTAGTCAGAGTTCAATCCCGGGCTCGGGATCTTTCTGTGTGAAGTTTGTATGTCCTCCTCGTGACTGTGTGGGTTCCCTCCGGGTACTCCTGCTTCCTCCCAATTTGAAAGACATGCACCTGGGAATAGGTTGATTGGCAACACTAAATTGGCCCTAGTGTGTGAATGTGAGTGTGAATGTTGTCCGTCTATTTGTGTTGGCCCTGCGATGAGGTGGGGACTTGTCGGGTGTACACCGCCTTCCGCCCGATTGTAGCTGAGATAGGCACCAGCGCCCCCCGCGACCCTTAAGGGAATAAGCGGTAGAAAATGGATGGATGGATGGATGTAATGCCTCTTTTCTACAAGCCGCCTTTTGAGGTAAATATCAAATTTTTTTTCCACAGGCCAATAATAAATTTGAAAAAATTAAATAATAACCCGAGTAATCAAACATTCAAGCCTTGCAGTGGCAAGAGAAAGTGCATGAATAAAATGTTAATTATTTGCTACACTGCTTTAAGACTGAATATGGAACAAGCAACGCTTATATAACCTAAAAGTGCAATATCAACTTTCAAAAAACAAACAAAAAAATATCAATGCAATAATAAATACAATTTAAATAAAATGTTGAATGCCTCTTTTCTCTTTGCAGTCTTCTGAGGTAAATATCAACATTAACTTTTTCCACAGGCTAATAAATTGGAAAATAAAATAACAATGAATAAATCAACCATTCGGGCCTTTTTACTGCTCAGTTTGTGACGCACTGATCTAATCTGATGTGCCCAAGCCAGATACCTGGCATCTTTTCTTGGATGCTAGTTTATTAATGTCGGGGCTCAGGCTTTGAGCTGAGGCAACCTGAAGTGGGCAGGGTTTGGTGGCAGCGAGGGGTGTATATTGTAGCGTCCCGGAAGAGTTAGTGCTGCAAGGGGTTCCTGGTATTTGTTCTGTTGTGTTTATGTTGTGTTACGGTGGCGATGTTCTCCCGAAATGTGTTTGTCATTTGTGGGTTCACAGTGTGGCGCATATTTGTAACAGTGTTAAAATTTGTTTATCAGGCCACTTTCAGTGTGACCTGTATGGCTGTTGATCAAGTATGCCTTGCATTCACTTGTGTGCGTGTGTGTGTAAAAGATGCATATATTATGTGATTGGGCCGGTACGCTGTTTCTGAGTAGATAAAGCAGGCGTGACGAAAGATTGTAGAGGACGCTAAAGGCAGCGCCTTTAAGGTACGCCCCCAATATTGTTGTCTGGGTGGAAATCGGAAGAATGGTTGCACCATGGAGATTTTTGGGAGGGGCATTGAAAATTGGGAGTGTCCCAGGAAAATCGGGAGGGTTGGCAAGTATGATTATTAGCGGTGAATGCGTTGTTACGGCGGCACCACCGCTGTATAAAACCGGCGGGACAGCTCTAATGTTAATTTGATATTTACACAGGGCCAGAGTATACACACATGCTTTGGAGCATTCTCATAATTAAATGTAGTACTTTTTTTTCTCCCAAAATGGAAAGGAAGCATACATTTAGTGAGAAAAGTTACTGCACTTTATTAATACATATTATTTCCAGGCTTTCAAGGGCCAAAGAAAATGAAGGGGCGGGCCACATCTGGCCCCCAGGCCTTGAGTTTGACACCTGTGAGCTCACAGAACAAAGTGAGTTATTTATGAGCACCATTTAGATCGGTTAAAGAGGAGGAGCTTTTGAAGCAGGTTCACGCCACATAAGATGGCCTCAGCATCCGTGACCGAGCAGCTTTACTCCTCGCGTCCCTGAATAGAACATCATCAGACGAAACTGCGCCTTTTTTTTTTTTAAACTAACGTTCCCCGAGGCGCAGCGTTTGATAATTGTGTTTGTTGTAAGATGAGAGATGTTCAAATACCTGGCGGGTGTTTGAAACAGTGTCATTTGAATGTTGTGTCGTGCTCGAAGGGACGGGACTTGGTAAGATTTTTACCATTCCAATTCCACTTTCAATTCTGCTGAACTGTTGGCTTCTTTATGGATTCTATTATTGGTTGTCAATTGGATAGAAGGTAGCAGACAAGTTAATTAGCATTAAACAGGCGAACCAATATTGAATCTATATTGCAGATTGTAAAAAAAATAAAATATATATATTTTTTAAATAATAATACAAATAAATAAATAAAAAAGGTATGTATAATCCATTATGTACACTTCATTAACAATCAAACCTCAATATTTCATGTTTGCTGAAGTCAAAACTGAAAGAATTTTACATGCATTTATCAGAAATGTATTTATTATTTCCAGCCGTTTTTTTTGCAGGCCACGAAAATAATGTTGCCGGGTCCCACAAATTTATTTGGCACATCACATAAAGTAAGCAGGCAGGCTACGCAAAATGACAGGACAGTCCATTTGAAATGATGCGGCAGGCCACGTAAATGACACGGTGGGCAAGATAAAATTACGTGGCGGGACACATAAAATGATGCAGGGTGCCACATAATATGATGTGGTGTGTAACTTAAAATGATGTGATGGGCCACTTTAAAACAATACGGTGGGCCACATAAATGATGAAGGGAATAACATTAAATGAAGCAATGGGCCACTTTAAATGACGCGGAGGGTCACCAAAAATGATGTGGCGGGACACATATAATGATGCAGGAGGTAACAGAAAATGAAGCGGTGGGCCACGATTAAATGAAACGGCGGGTCACTTTTAAATGAAACCGCAAGCCATGTAAAATGATGCAGGGAATGAAGCTGCGGTAAATGAAGTGGCGGGCCATTTAAAATGATGCAGGGGGCCACATTAAATTGGGCGGCGGGCCAAATGATGCAGGGTGTATCAGAAAATAAGTGGCGGGACAAATAAAATGATGCAGGAGGTAACAGAAAATGATGCGGCGAGCCACATTTAAATGAAACTGCAAGACATAAAATGATGCAGGAAATGTACGGCGCACCAGGTTAAATGAATCGGCGGGCCATGTAAAATGATGCAGGGGGTAACGGAAAATGAAGCGAGAGGCCACATTAAAATTAAACAGTGGGACACGTAAAATGATGCCGGGAATAACATAAAATGAAGCGATGGGCCACACAAATTATGTGGCGGGACACATAAAATGATGCAGGAGGTAACAGAAAATTGCGTGGCAGGCTGTATTTAAATGAAATGGCACGCCTCATTAATGATGCAGGGAATGAAGCGGCGGGCCACGTAAAATGATGCAGTGGACCACATAAGATGATGTGGCAGGACACATAAAACAATACGGGGGAACACAAATCGATGCGGCAGGCCATTCAAATGATGTGGTGGGCTACAAAAATGATGTAGGGGGTAACATAAAAATGGGATCCTATGGACCCCAACAAAATGATGCAGGGAATAACATAACATAATGCTGGAGGTAACATTAAATGATGCGGGGAGCAACATAAAAGATGTGGTGGGTGACGTAAAATGTTGCAGGGGTAACATAAAATTACGCGGTGGGCCACATAAAATGATGCAGGGGGCTACTTAAAATGAAACGGAAGGAACACATAAAACAATGCGGGGGGAAACATAAAACGATGCAACGTGCCATTTAAATCATGTGTCGGGCGACGTAAAATAATGCAAATGGTAACATAAAATGAGTCGACGGACCACGTAAAATGATGCAGGGGCCACATAAAATGATACGGCGAGACACGAAATGACGCGGAGGGGTAACATAAAACGATTCGGCAGGCTATTTAAATGATGTGGCGGGCCACATAAATTATGTAGGTGGTATCATGAAATGATGCAGGGAATAACATAAAATGATGCGGTGGACCGCGTAAAATGAAGTGGCTGGTCGCTCTAAATAAGCGTGTGATAACATAAAATGATGCAGGGGGTAGCATAAAATAACGCGGTGGGCCACTTAAATGAAGCAGCGGGCCACATTGAATGATGCAGGGGGTAACATAAAATTATGCGGAGGCCAACTATAAAATGATGCAGTGGGCCACCTAAAATTATGCGACGGAACACAGAGAACGATGCGGAGGGCAACATAAAACGATGCAGCAAGCTATTTAAATTATGTGGTGGGACACGTAAAATGATGTAGGTGGCAACATAAAATGATGCAGGGAATAACATAAAAATGATGCGGTGGACCACGTAAAATGATTTGGCAGGCCGTTTAAAAAGGCATGTGGTAACATAAAATGATGCGTGGGTAACATAAAATGATGCGTTGGGTCATTTTAAATGAAGCAGCGGGCCACATAAAATGATGCAGGTGGTAACTTAAAATAATGCCTCGGCCACATATAAAATGATGCAGTTGGCCACTTAAAATGATGCAGCGGGACACAGAAAATGATGTGGGGGCCTATTTAAATGATGAGGCGGGTCACATAAAATAATGTAGGTGTAACAAAATAATGCAGGTGGTAACATAAATTGATGCAGAGGGTAACATAAAAAGATGCAGGGGTAACAAAATAATGCAGGTGGTAACATGATATAATGCAGGTGGTAACATAAAATGATGCAGGAGACAACATAAAATGATGCTGCGGGCCGCATAAAAAAAACAGGTGGTAATATAAAATGTTGTAGCGTGCAACATAAAATGAAGCGGCAGGCCACTTCAAATGATGCAGTGGGTATAATACAATGATACAGCTAGCAACATAAAATGATGCGACTGGCCACATTAAATAATGTAGAAGGTAACTGTGGAGGGGGGCATTGCCTGCAGGACTGTCGCGGAACGGGGTGTGCAAGGACCGGCCTCGAAGACACCGATAAGTGAGTGGATGGCCCAGGTGGGCCTTGTTATCTAATCACCTGTCGCTTTTATGAGCAGCAGCCAGGATGAGACGAGTAGTTGAAGTTGGAGGAGGTGCTGATGAGCGGACGAAAGACAAAAACACATTGTGCTGGAAAGCAGAAGCCTATTGGTTGTTAGGAAAATAAAACAGTGTTATACCCTGAATTCCGGGCTCTCCTGGCAGTGTGCACTAGAGGGCACCTCTACAGTAGCATAAAATGATGCAGGGGGTAACAAATACTTATGTGGTGGGCCACTATAAATCATGTGGGGGGCCACATACAATGACTTGGCGGGCCAGTGTAAATCATATGGTGGGCCAGATTTGGTCTCCGGGCCCTGAGTTTCACACCTGTGCTGTAATTTTAGCAGTGTTGCTAACATGTTCCACAACTGACTGTAATGTTAGGTGGTATGTATGGACGATGAATTCCATCTTCACTGACACATTGATGATAACGTGTTTGCAAAACACCAGGCCTACTCAGTGGCCTCGTGCTTAGAGTATCCGCCCTGAGATCGGTAGGTCGTGAGTTCAAACCCCAGCCGAATCATACAAAAGACTATAAAAATGGGGCCCATTACCTCCCTGCTTGGCACTCAGCATCAAGGGTTGGAGGCACTACTGCTGCTAACTGCTGCCCTCACCTCCCAGGGGGTTGAACAATGGTGTGGGTCAAATGCAGAGGACATATTTCACCACACCTAGTGTGTGTGTGACAATCATTGATACTTTAACTTAAAAACAAACAATAAATTCAAGACAACAACATATGCAATTGCATGCATTTTTCTCCCAAATTTAAAATAATAATCAATGCATTTCATCAGACAGTGCTTTGTTATTTACAGCCTTACTTTGCAGGCCACGCAAAATAAAACGGCAGACCACAATGACTTGGCAGGCAACTTTAAGTCCCGGGCTTTGAGTTTGATCCCTGTGCTGAAATGTGGCTGCAATGTTAGCAGTGTTGCTAACACAGCTATGTTAGGTGTATTCTGAAATCCCAAAAAGAGGACACATATATGCGTGCCAAGGCGGTCAGCACGCCAAGGCAAGGACTAGATGCAAATTTGCCAATGATTTTCGAACTCGAATTTGCTTTATAAATAATATATTTATTTAAATAAAGCATTTTTTCTCCTCTGTTCACAGCAGTGTTGGCGCTATGAATTTTGAAAATGGGATCCAATGGACCCCAACAAGTCATAAAAATGGGGTCCCACAGTAAATTTTTGGGGTCCCACTTTTTTGTAAGTGTTTTGAAAACAAATGATAAACATGCATTATCCTGTTATATCTTCCATTATATATTGTGTTTTGGAAAAAGGTTGTGATAAACGTTACTTCATTCATTAAAAGAAATAATAAAAAAAGAAGACAAATTTGTATGCATATGTAAATGTATTCAGTTGTAAACATTCATTCACTTTCTTTTTTCCTTCATGGATCTAGACTTTACCGCTTCTAGTAGTTTTTTCTACGTTTTTATTTTATAAGTTGTAGGTGTATTTAGTTCAGAATAAAAGTGTAAAATGTGTTTTGCTTCGGTCATGAAATGATGATAATGGTGTGCCAGGGCATACATACATTTTATATTTAACGCTTAAGTCTCTGGAGTCTACATCAACTTCAGATCTATCCCTCATTTCAAAATGTTTTTATTTTTTTTTATGTAATTTTTTTGTTTATTTTCCGTCCTTTTTTGTCAAACAAAACTATGTTTTTTATGGCAAATCAGAATCAGAATAGTTTTTATTGCCATTGTTTGAGAACGGGTTCTCACACAAAATATGCAAAATCTTCCACCAAATATATTTTTCAAAGTGGAATATTTGATGTGACGTAATCGGAACCTTGGATAGGTCAATAATTCATAATTGCATTGGTTTTGATTCAATATTATGTTTTGAGCAATGACAGTTTGAATGAAAAAAAACAGCTTTGTTTCACTCTATCACAATATACACCGCGGGAGGTGTATATTGTAGCGTCCCGGAATAGTTAGTGCTGCAAGGGGGCCTGGGTATTTGTTCTGTTGTGTTTATGTTTTGTTACGGTGCGGATGTTCTCCCAAAATGGGTTTGTCATTCTTGTTTGGTGTGGGTTCACAGTGTGGCGCATATTTGTAACAGTGTTAAAGTTGTTTGTACGGCCACCCTCAGTGTGACCTGTATGTTGACCAAGTATGCCTTGCATTGACAATCAATCCATTCCCTCGCTCTCTCACTTTCTTTGTCTCCGCCCCTCCTTCACGAATGCTGCTGCGTGTGCACACCTTCACAATTTGTTTTTTTTTCAACCCCTTCATAACCCTGGACGTACATTGAAAATGCACGCAACCATGACTCGAAATGCCGGACATTTGAGGCATTTAAGAAACCCCGCCCAGACAGCCACGCAAAAGAGGACATGTCCGAGGAAAAGAGGACGTATGGTCAGTCTAAGCTATGCTAGTGTTGCTAACATGTGTGTCCTCCTGTCCCACTACCTAATATTGCATCGTTGTTGGCGGTTCATGACATCCATTACAATGGACATTTCCCCGTCCAGCGAATGATCCTGAGCCACCAGCACATCATCTCTGAATTCTGGTGTCCACAAAAGGGAGGTGGCGTTTGATTGATGGCGGCATTCACAGTCAAATGAGCCCACAGCGCAGCACCGATGCTAACGGCTCTTTGACTGCCACATAAATACAAGAGTGTACCCAATTAAGTCATTAGTGGGAGCAGTTGAAAGCTGGTCATACATATACGGCCTTCATTAGCAACCCTGCCAACTACTCTGATGAATATTGCAACAACAACGCGGTTCCTGACTTCTGCGCCTCTTCACCTGCAGCATCACGTCACCCCGCTAATTAATGATCCTGACTTTGCTGCTCCCTGCCGCTTCTGGACTATAAATACCTCACCTCCACACGCGCGGGAAAAGCATCTTGCGCTCTCCTACACGTATTCTTTACACTTAGATGCATATATCCATGTCAACACTGGCGTACATGAAGATTGCTGAAGACCTTATACCTGTGTGTGTTTTGTGTGTGTACATATGTGTGTGTGTGTGTGTGTGTGTGTGTGTGTGTGTGTGTGTGTGTGTGTGTGTGTGTGTGTGTGTACTGTATATGAATGTACATACATGTACAAACATACATAAATATACACACATATATATATATATATATATATATATATGTAGGTGTGGGAAAAAAATCACAAGACTACTTCATCTCTACAGATCTGTTTCATGAGGGGTTCCCTCAATCATCAGGAGATTTTCTCATTCATCTCCTGATGATTGAGGGAACCCCTCATGAAACAGATCTGTAGAGATGAAGTAGTCTTGTGATTTTTTTCCCACACCTACATATTGCGCTCTACCACGGTATCGAGCACTATTCTCTGGATAATCCAATCAAGACATATATATATATATATATATATATATATATATATATATATATATATATATATATATATATATATATATATATATATATGTATATACATACATATATATATATATATATATACATACACACACAAATGTACATACATGCATATTAACACATGTACATACATACATATACATACATATATAGATACATGTATACACATGTGTACATACATATACACCTAAATACATACAAAACACAGAACCAGTAAAGTTGGCACTGTTGTGATCCGATGGTCGGATCATCACCATATTGTTATTTTTGTTCCATTTTTATATCACTCTGCGGTTTGACATGCTTAGTTCCTGTTTTGTTCGTTTCCATGGTCACTCATTAGTTTCAGTTGCTACTCTCTTTTCCAGCACACCTGTCTTTACTAATCACCACCTTTTATAAGCCAGCCTTTTCTGTTCACTCATTGTCGGATCTTAGTTTGTTCACATACATCTGTTTATGACTTGTCTCTCACTATCGATTTCGCTAGCTCTCACGCTAAGCTTTATTTTATTCCTAACTTTCACGCTAGTTGTTTTGTGTTTCCTTTTGTGTGCCTTTGTGCCAAATGTTTGCGTTTCGGTTAGTTTGACCTAGCTTTCCATGCTAGCGCTTTTATTTGCCTTTTCTATTTGTACCAGTGTTTTTGTTCATAGCTCCTTTTGTTTAATAAATCCCTTAGTTCTTACCTTTTCGCTGTGTTCTTGCTGACGCATCCACGGAGGACCGAATCCGGCATTACAATGCCACACAAGCGTAACAGGCACGTTGTATAAATGGTAAATAAAACCAGAATACAATGATCTGCAAATCCTTTTCAACAAATATTCAATTGAATAGACTGCAAAGAAAATGTATTTAACGTTCAAACTGGAAAACGTTGTTGTTTTTTTTTGCAAATATTAGCTGGCACAAGTGGCAAAAAAGACAGAGAAAGTTGAGGAATGCTCATCAAAAACTTATTTGGAACATTCCCCAGGTGGACAGGCTAATTGGGAAGAGGTGGGTGCCAGGATTGGGTATAAAAGCAGCTTCCATGAAATGCTCAGTCATTCACAAACAAGGATGGGCGAGGGTCACCACTTTTTTTTTAACAAATGCGTGAGAAAATTGTCAAACAGTTTAGGAACAACATTTCTCAAGGAGCTATTGAAAAAAATGTATGGATTTCACCATATACGGTCCGTAATATAATTAAAAGGTTCAGACAATCTGGAGAAATCACTGCACATAAATGGCAAGGCCGTGACTTTCTATCCCTCAGGCGGTACTGCATTAAGAACCGACATCAGTGTGTAAAGGATATCACCACATGGGCTCAGGAACACTTCAGAAAACCACTTTCAGTAACTACACTTGGTCGCTAAATCTGTAAGTGCAAGTTAAAACTCTACTATGCAAAGCCAAAGCCATTTATCAACAACACCCAGAAACGCCGCAGGCTTTGTTGGGCTTAAGCTCACCTTAGGTTGGACTGATGGAATGTGGAAAAGTGTTCTACGGTCTGACGAGTCCACATGACGTGACATTATGGGAGGTGTGTACAAAGGTGCGCTTGCCTGTCTGTGATAAGGAGAGACAACAGAGTGGGAAGAGCCTGTAGTGTAATGCCAGCAGCTAAAAGCAACTGCGTGAGAACGTATACTCGAATATCAGGATATAGTCATTTTCTATATCGCATAGAGGCAAACCCGCGATACATATATCGATTATATCGATATATCGCCCAGCCCTAATATATACATACATATATACACATATGTACATACAGTACATACAGATACATATATATATTACATTTTATTATGAATGTACCTTTCACTACATTATTGTTTGTATATTAATGTTGGAGGGCTTTATTTTAAGGCGTTTAGCCACTTTGTACTTGTTTTATACTAAAGATTAAAATGCATAAAAAAGAAAGACGTATGTGTTCTAATCTTAGGCTTGTGAATGATATTCCAAAAAAAGGTGCAGTTCCCCATTAAATATAATTCCATTCAATCATTGTGCCAAAGAGTGCACTTGGGTCTGTGAGCACAATTAGATGAGTCCAAATATGATGATTGATGTATTTGATGATACACAATTTGAGGACAGAAGGAGAGACGGCTGCCCGACTGTCCGTGAAGAGGAAAATAACCGCTTTTGTCTGGGTGAGACAACAAAAGCTGTGCTCTGACTGAGGTTGGGCCGTTACATTTGTCTGAAATGAGATGTCATTTTCTGCTCGGCTTGAAGGGAAATAACTTTTTTCACCAAGCAAAAAAAAAAAAAATCTGATAAGATTTAGTTTACGAGGTGACGGTCTGTGTAGTTAGGGTAGGTGGCTTGTTGCCAGGGGAGACCCTCTTTCAAAGGCAGACGCAAAGTCTTCAGAAACGCCTGTGTGATCTCTGGAGTTGAACTCCACAAACTGCTTTTTTTTTGTTTTGTTTGTGGGTTTGTTACTAAAAGGAAAAGATAACCATAGACAGGGCAATGAAACCGGTGAAGGAAATGTTATATATATATATATATATATATATATATATATATATATATATATATATATATATATATATATATATATATATGTGTGTGTATATATGTATATACAGTATATATATATATATATATATATATATATATATATTATATATATACATATATATATATACATATATATATATATATATATATATATATATATATATATATATATATATATATATATATATATATATTTGTTTCAACTCATATTGAAACCCCGTTTCAAAATGAGTTGGGAAATTGTGTTACATGTAAACACAAACTGAATACAATGATTTGCAAATCAATTTCAACCCATACTCAGTTAAAACTGATGAACATTTTTTTTTTTGCCAAATATTCATTAACTTTAAATTTTGATGCCAGCAACACGTAACAAAGAAGTTGGGAAAGGTGGCAATAAATACTGATAAATTTGAGGAATACTCATCTAGCACTTATTTGAAACATCCTACAGGTGTGCAGGCTAATTGGGAACGGGGGGGGGGGGGGCATGATTGGGTATAAAAGCAGCTTCCATGAAATGCGAAGTAATTCACAAACAAGGATGGGGCGAGGGTCACCAATTTTTAAGCAAATTGTCGAACAGTTTTAGAACAACATTTCTCAACGAGCTATTGCAAGGAATTTAGGAATTTTACCATCTACGGGCCGTAAAATCATCAAAAGGTTCAGAGAATCTGGAGAAATCACTACACGTAAGCGATGATATTACGGACCTTTGATCCCTCAAGCGGTACTGCATCAAAAACCGACATCAGTGTGTAAAGGATATCACCACATGGGCTCAGTAACACTTCATAAAACCACTGTCAGTAACTACAGTTGATCGCTACATCTGTAAGTGCAAGTTAAAACTCTACTATGCAAAGCGAAAGCCATTTATCAACAACACCCAGGAACGCCGCTGGCTTTGCTGGATTCGAGCTCATCTAAGATGGACTGATGCAAAGTGGCAAAGTGTTCTGTGGTCTGACGCGTCCACATTTCAAATTATATTTGGAAACTGTGGACGTGGTGTCCTCCGGAACAAAGAGGAAAATAACCATCTGAATTGTTATAGGCGCAAAGTTCAAAAGCCAGCATCTGTGAGGGTATGGGGGTGTATAAGTGCCCAAGGCAAGGGTAACTTACACATCTGTGAAGGTACCATTAACGCTTAATGGTCCATACAGGTTTTGGAGCAACATATGTTGTCATCCAAGCAACGTTATCACGGACACCCCTCTTATTTCAGTAAAACAATGCCAAGCAATGTGTTACAACAGCGTGGCTTCGTAGTAAAAGAACGTGGGTACTTTCCCCGCCCGCCTGCAGTCAAGACATGTCTCCAATCAAAAATGTGTGGCGCATTATGAAGCGAAAAATACGACAACAAGACCCCGGACTGTTGAACAACTTAAGCTGTACATCAAGCAAGAATGGTAAAGAATTCCACTTTCAAAGTTTCAACAATTAGTTTCCTCAGTTCCCAAACGTTTATTGAGTGTTGTTAAAAGAAAATGTGATGTAACACAGAGGTTAACATGCCCTTTCCCAACTACTTTGGCACGTCTTCCAGCCATGAAATTCTAAGTTAATTATTATTTGTAAAAAAAAAAAAAGTTTATGAGTTTGAACATCAAATATCTTGTCTTTGTAGTGCATTCAATTGAATATGGGTTGAGAAGGATTTGCAAATAATTGCATTCCGTTTATATTTACATCTAATACAATTTCCCAACTCATATGGAAACGGGGTTTATATATATATATATATTTATATTTGCCGTGTATAAGTAATTAGAATGCCAAAAAAAGAAAAAACATGTGTTCCTGTCTTAGGGATTGTAAATAATAGGCATATTCACCAAAAAGTTTTCCTCAAACAATGGTGACAGTCCCCTCTGTAGTTTCTATGTGGTCCTTCCTGCTAACAGAAGAACTGATTTCTCCGTCCTGCAGGTGTCTGTCCTGTGTCAACAGCACGTTCCGCTGCCACTGGTGTAAATATCGCAACACGTGCACCCATGACCCGAGCAGCTGCTCCTTCCAGGAGGGCAGAGTCAATGCCTCGGAGGTACTCCACACTGCACACGCTTTTCATTCACATTCACACTGAGAGACACTTAATGACACAACACAAAAGACTACAATGCGTCTTAAACTATAGTAGACATGCAATAAATACTATTAATGTGCAAGTGTGGCTTTTATGTGCAGTGAAACTAACATGCATATTATTTGTATTAGAGAAGTCTTTGCTACTTTAATCCCCGAGGCTGCATACGGACATGTACATGACTAGAAAAGATGATGTCAGCAAGATAGCTGCAGAGACAGATTGTTAATCTCCAGAGCAGGAATAGTTTCAGATAAATGATGCACGCAGATTGTTGCATTAGGCGATATATCCTCTTAGCAACCAGCATCCATCACACGTTCATGTCGCATTACATGGCCATTTCTTTTCTGAAATTTGTAAATGTGACAAAATAAATATCCACTGCAGAGGATGCTAGTTTTCGGGAGGAAGCCCCTGATTTTGAACACACTGTTTGAATTTAGAATAAATAACAACAACAACGGAATCATTCAGTAGTATGGTCAAACTAACACAGTCATAAAACCTGTATCTACCTCACAGGCAAGTACCATATTTTCCGGACTATAACCCGCACCCAGTGAATTTTTGAAGAAAATAATAAACTTCCTTATACAAACCGCAGATATATACGTTGTGAAATTAGTTATTTACACAGAAATGTTTTGTAAGTGTTTATTTACATACACTGCAAAAACTGAAATCTAAGTAAGATAAAATATCTCAAACAAGGGTGATATTTGTTTATTTTCTGTTTGATAAGATTATTCTTCTCACTAAACAGATTTTATGCTGGAGTGTTATACTTGTTTTCAGGGTTTTGATCCTAAATTATCTCAGTAAGATATTACAGCTTGTAGCTGAGATTGTATGACCTATATTGAGTAAAACATGCTTGAAACTAGAATATCAACTGTTGCAAAGCTGTGTCATCAACACTCACAACTATAAAACTACTTTTTTTAAAGTAATAACTTCTTATTTCAAGCATGAAAAAAAAATCATGACTTTGACACAATGTTGTCTCATAATTAAAACGGATGACAGCCAAATGGACTTTGCTGTTTTATTTTCAATGAAACAATAGAAAACACACACACACATAAAATAGTACAGTTGGCACAGTACAGTAAACGGACAGTTAATATTCAAACATTTCACAGGTGCCATTTCGAACAATTTTGAACAGAAATAGTTCATACACATTCAGATAAATTCTTCAAAATTACAATTCAAAATTTTTGGCCGGGGGCCGGGCTATATATATGCGCACTAATTGACTGAAAGAGCACGCACTTGGGGCGATGATGTCATGTTATAGATGGGAAAATGCATTTTTAGACAATATGATTTGCCTGAGCGGCTAGGAGACCCCGAGAGTAACAAGCGGTTGCCTTGTTGCATTTCCATTAAGAACAATAAACTAGTTTTTAGTATAAGTTTGCTGGTTTCAAGAAATGTAATGCCGAGCGCATATCATTATGTCAAGATAATGGCACTAGCTTTTACTTCATTTAAGAATATTTTTCAACATATCGAGCAAAAAAGTCTCTTTTTTTTCCTACCAAGAAAAGTGCACTTGTTATTAGTGAGAATATTCTTATTTTAAGGTATTTTTGGGTTCATTGAAGTTATCTAATTTTACTTGTTTTGGAAAGTCTTGACAAGCCAAATCTTCTTGTTCTATTGGCAGATAATTTTGCTGAGTTCAAGTAAAATACCCCAATGTTATTTATTTTTTTCTTGTTTTTGAACACTGACTTTTTGCAGTGTACCTTAATTGTTTCCAAACGGTGTCTGCAACAAGGCAGCCAATCAAACTAAACGAAAGTCTTCGCCATGGACCCACTAGCTGCGCAAGCTAGCTCCCCAATCAGCTAAACAGACTCAATAACTCCACGGTGGCGTTTTGGCGAATTTACTGAGGAGTTTGTGAAAGGGAAACAATACAAAAAGAATGCCAATGTAAATTGATAATACTAACACAAACATGTTAGCATTCTAGCGAGTGCTAACGTCGCTGGCTTGATTACTTTACGATAGCGCATACAAATATGCATGAAAAGACTCCTGGAGACATCATACATGGGACGGTTTAGTAAGTATGAATGGTTTTATTATATTGTAAAATTTACAAACATTGCTTGAAAGCAAAACCCTCAATTTACCAGTCGATCTACGTTCCCATCCTCACCTATGTTCATGAGCTTTCGGTTATGACCAAAAGGACAAGATCACGGGTACAAGCGTCCGAAATGAGTTTCCTCAGCCGGGTGGCGGGGCTCTCCCTTAAAGATAGGGTGAGAAGCTCTGTCATTCGGGAAGAGCTCAGAGTAAAGCCGCTGCTCCTCCACATCGAGAGGAACCAGATGAGGTGGTTCGGGCATCTGGTCAGGATGCCATCCAAACGCCGCTCTAGGAGGTGTTTCAGGCATGTCCAAAGAGTAGGAGGCCACGGGGAAGACCCAGGTCATGTTAGGAAGATTATGTCTCCCGGCTGGCCCGGGAACGCCTCGGGATCCAACGGGAGGAGCTGGACGAAGTGGCTGGGGAGAGGGAAGTCTGGGCCTCCCTGCTTAGGCTGCTGCCCCCACGACCCGGCCACGTATAAGCGGAAGTAGATGAATGGATAGATGGATGCTTGGATTGATGAACAAAGAAGCCTTACGAGTAGAAACGCTATGGACGACTAGAAGACGGAACAGCATTTCTACTTCCAGTTCAAAGCTTTAAACAGCAGGAAACACTGTAGAAATTCACCCAGTAGCCCTTGCAGTGAGCAAACTTGTCCAAAAGATAACACCATATCACAAATAATAACACACCTTCTCAGTGCCTTGTGTTTAATGAAACAGTCTGCATTTTGGCCGTCAGTGAAGAAAAATCCATAAATTTAGCCGCAGCGTTCTATAAAAGTAGCGGCTTGTAGTCGGGTAATATTTTACAAAGGACTAACCATCATACAGGTGTAAAGAAAAGGTGAGTGGAAGTTCTGGTTTACTTCTTCCCTTTTGGATGGCAAGTGACCAACATGCTTAGGGAGCCCAGTCGCTGCCTTCTCATTTAAAGTCTGCTGAAAATGATGGAAAGCGCCACTCCATATGGCAACTGACGCTGTGGTCAAATTTGGAATAAAACACGTTTTAAGATATTCCACTCTACTGTTATTTGACGGCTTAAGTGGAGAGTGCAATCTTTCGATTTGTCAGGTTTCATGTGTCAGGTAACGGATCCTTACTACTGCATGGTGGTCATGATTAATAGATAACATTTAAAGGTTTGTTAGGTAACAATGAGTTCTTTGTGTGTGTGTGTGTGTGTGTGTGTGTGTGTGTGTCTGTGTGTTTGTGTGTGTGTGTGTGTGTGTGTGTGTGTGTGTGTGTGTGTGTGTGTGTGTGTGTGTGTGTGTGTGTGTGTGTGTGTATGCAGGACTGCCCTCAGCTACTCCACTCCGGGGAAATTCTGGTTCCAGCGGGCGAAGTGCGCCCCATCACCCTGAAGGCTCGAAATCTCCCGCAGCCTCAGTCGGGCCAGCGGGGCTATGAGTGCGTGGTGAACGTGCAGGGAGTCATCCACCGCGTCACGGCGCTGCGCTTCAACAGCACCAGCGTGCAGTGCCAGAACAGCTCGGTAGGACCCGAACACAAAATTGCCCTCATTTTCGTCTGACAGGATCGGCTATTGTACCGATGCACATAATCACAAAACCCTAAACCAGTGAAGTTGGCAAATTGTGTAACTGGTAAATAAAAACAAAATACAATGATTTGTAAATACTTTTCAACCTATATTAAATTTAATAGTTGATTTTCAGGTTGACTGACATATTTTTGGACATATTTTACAATCTTTCAGTGTTATTTTTATTTCTTTAATGTGTTTAGCAAAGTTTTAAACAGTTTCGTAATGTTTTGCGTGGATCCCCAGTAAGACAGGCCGTTTCTAATCCCGGTGGGCGTCTTGGTTTTCACGGATGCCACGTGGGCGCCCGCCGCCCCGATTTGCGTGGCACGCCGAGACAGAGAGAGATTGCAGGGTGGATAAAGCGAGTGATGAGGAAGAGAGAGATGGGAAGAAGGAGGGAAGGAAAATCGCTGGGGGGCTGGAAAGGAAACGGGAAGCGAGTCAAGGCGTTTCCTGTGACCGGGGTGTGACCTTGCCTTGCAAGCTGAAGTGTCAGAGGCGGAGATGAATGCTGAGATGTGCCTTTTGTCCCGCAATTCCAATGCGAGCCATGTCGTCTGCGACAAAGCATCAAAGGTCATCTTCCTGGCGTGCGGATGATGAGCGTGTGGACGTTGACGGCGGGAGTGAGGGACGCTTAAAAGCCTCGTCTCCCCACCGCCCTTTCATCCTCCCAGCGTCCTTTTTTTCATTACCTCTCTTCTCCTTTTCAGTACACGTACGAGGGCGTGAGGATCAGCGACCTGCCGGTGGAGCTCGCCATCGTGTGGAACGGCAACTTTATCATCGACAATCCAGAGAGGATTCAAGGTGCCTCCGCCTATCGCGTGGCCTGAATGGAGCGCCGGACGCTCCATCCACTTGACTTAGACAAACTTTATTAATCCACAAGGAAAAATGTTCCACACAGTAGCTCAGTTACAAAGGATGGAAAGGATAATGAAGGTATAAAGTGCACTGTAAATGTACCATAGTAGAAATATAAAATATGACATATATGTAATATTTACATTCTGCATGAACAGCATATAATATGTACTGATATATCATATTATTATTAGAGATGTCAGATAATATCGGGCTGCCAATATTATTGGGCGATATATGCCTTAAAATGTAATCTCGGAAATCAAAAAGTACAATTTATGACTTTTTAAAATGCCGCTGTACGGAGTGGTTACCGGACATAGGGAGAAGTACAGAGCGCCAATAAACCTTATAGGCACTGCCTTTGCGTGCCGGCCCAATCACATATATACGGCTTTTCACACACAAGTGAATGCAATTCATACTTGGTCAACAGCCAAACAGGTCACACTGAGGGTGGCCATATAAACAACTATAACACTGCTACAAATATGCACCACACTGTGAACCCACACCAAACAAGAAAAACAAACACATTTCGGGAGAACATCCGTACCGTAACACAACATAAACACAACAGAACAAATACCCAGAAACCCTTGCAGCACTAACTCTTCCGGGACGCTACAATATACACCCCAGCTACCCCCTACCACCCGCCCCCACCTCAACATCCCCCGCCCCCAACCCTGCCCACCTCAACCTCCTCATGCTCTCTCAGGGAGAGCATGTCCCAAATTCCAAGCTGCTGTTTTGAGGCATGTTAAAAAAATAATGCACTTTGTAACTTCAATAATAAATATGGCAGTGCTTTGTTGGCATTTTTTTTCAATTTTTTTATTTTATTTTGGAAAACCTTGTTACATTGTTTAATGCAAAATATTACAGTATATGTAACAGCTGGAGCAAAAAAAAGGGCAGCATAAAATGAAGAATAGATCCAGCAGAAAATACGCATTATAAACAGAGAGGTAGCTAACATAGAAGCGGTCAGGTAATAGACAGATATACTCTATTGCTGTATGGCTAGTGATTATACAGCTGGATGGGGTGCGGAATGAAGGAGTTCTTGAATGGAACACTGGGAATGAAGCTGAAGGAGCCTGTTGGAGTATGAGCTCCGCTGTCCCTTAATTGTCTGGTGGAGTGGGTGGGCAGGATTGTTCATGATAACAAGCAGTTTGTCCAGTGTCCTCCTGTCCCTCACTGACACAAACGCCTCCAACTGCGTGCCAATAGTTTGGCCGGCTTGCTGGATCAGTTTGTCAACCCGGTTTAAGTCCATTTTGCTGGTGCTGCTTCCTCAACAAATCACTGCAAAGTACAGGGCACTGGCCCCAACAGACTGACAAAAGATCTCCAACAGCTTGCTGCACACAATAAAGGACCTAATGTCCTTGTATATAGCTTTGCTGTTGTCACTCAATCAATCAATGTTTACTTATATAGCCCTAAATCACGAGTGTCTAAAACGGCTGCACAAGCCACAACAACATCCTCTGCTCAGATCCCACATCAGGGCAAGGAAAAACTCAATGGGAAAATGAGAAACCTTGGAGAGGCGACCGGTGCAATGGACGTTGAGTCGATCTACCATAATATTGTGAGAGTCCAGTCCTTATTGTATCTAGCATAATAGTGAGAGTCCAGTCCGTAGTGAATCTACCATAATAGTGAGACTCCAGTCCATAGTGGATTTACCATTATAGTGAGAGTCCAATCCATAGTGGGGCCAGCAAGAGACCATCCCGAGCGAGTGGTCCACCCCGGGTCCCGATTTTGGACAGCCAGTGCTTCATCCGTGGCCACCGAACCTGCCCCGACCCCCCCCCCCCCCCACCAAGAAAGAGAGGGGGGGCAGAGCAGAAAAGAAACGGCAGATCAACTGGTCTAAAAGGGGGGTATATTTAAAGGCTAGATTATACAAATGAGTTTTAAGATTGCACTTAAATGCTGTCCTTCCAGTCCAGTCTGTTGTTCAAATTGACTCCCAGGTACTTGTACTGCCCCACTACTGCCACCTCCCCGCCCTGGAACTTGATGGCCTAAAAGGAGCGCATCCATCCAAATTGGATGGATGGCTCGCCCGCAGGGCTGAGAGGGGAAGTTCACAATGACAGTTGAGTGTGTCGCGGTCGTAAGGGATGGAGCTTCAAATGTGTTTGCAATGTTTGTGATGGTGGATGTCAAACTGTGCTCCATTGTCAAGGTCAAGGTCAAACATTTAATCATATTTTTCAGACTCCACTTTGACAGCGTCTTCGCCCCATCATTTTTGTTGTACCTACAGTTTTTAGCACTTCCATAGTGAGGTACTGATATAAGTTAGAACTAGGGTTGAATGGTATATCGCTACTAATAAAGTACTGTGGTACAAATCAATTAAGAGCGGTACTATACTGCTTTTGAAAAATACCTGTACTTTTGTTTGTTCGGACATGACGGCGTGCCGTCGTCACATCTTGACATTACTGGTGAGACGAGCAGAGGTGCATTTAAGGCAACACACACGCACAATGTACATACAAGCAGAAACAGGGTGACGTAAGAAAAGGAATAATGGACGCATTTTGGCTTAAAAACTACCGATAAAGTTGAAGCTACAAACACTGAAGCGCCACTTTGCAAGAGGTGGTTAGCTCTTGCTTTTGTTAACTGTTTGGTAGCTAGCGGATAACGTCCATCCGCAGTCGGCAGTGTTTTAGTTACTTCTAAATCACTAATCCTCGCTTCCATGGCGACAAATAGAGTAGGTATCATCACTGCAGGATGAGGAATAGCTACACATGCTTCACTACATACCGTAGGACAGGGGTAGGAAACCTATGGCTCTAGAGCCAGATGTGGCTCTTTTGATGACTGCAGCTGGCTCTCAGATAAATCTTAACTGATTAGTGATTAATAATTCCGCTGGTTATCACAGTGTTAAAAATAACGTTGAAATTATAAAACATTCTCATGCATTTTAATCCAACCATCCGTTTTCTATCACACCTGTTCAAGATGTCGCATTAATGGTAAGAAGTATTATATTTATAATTGGTTAACTTTAGAATAACAATGTTATAGTATAATAAGAGACTTATTATACTCTCAAAATGTTGGTCTTAAAAATGCACGCATTCAGTTGTATTCAGTGTTAACCAATAAAATATGGCTCTCACAGAAATACATTTTGAAATATTTGGCTTTCATGGCTCTCCCAGCCCAAAAGGTTCCCGACCCCTGCCGTAGGAGGATACAATAGCTAACCGCTAACAGCAAGCTGGCGCTCCATAATGTAAACAAATGGAATGCGTGGGTCTACACATGCAGACATTGACTGTAACGATACTAAGTACAATAGCCGAACACTGTCAATACTACAATGATTCCATCAATATTTTGTATTATTTATTTTATTTATTTTTATTTTTATTTATTTTTATTTTATTATTTATGAAGTTGGTGCTTTAATTATAACCAATGTATGATCCAGTAACTACTTGGTATTGGATTGATTCCAAAATTTGTAGTATCATTCAAAACCTATGTGAAGTATCACATCAGGAGGTACCAGAAGGTAAGAAAAGTTGGTTTTGCATAATATTGTAAAACAAAACGCAAGATAATGTCTCATCATACGTGCCATTTTGGAGTTTTTATACACACACCATAACAATAGCCTATGTTGAAGCGTAGTATGCCTGAATATGGTAGCCGTAATACTCCAACAATCCATCAAGCGGTGCTGCTTTGTAGCTTACCAAAGTTGTACTGAAATACATTTTTGAGGGCCGTGTGTAATGTTCTATATTCTCAATGAAACATCAAAGTTTTGGTATTGCTTGCTTACGGGCACTTGCTAGCGTCACTTATTGACCAGGTGTCAACCTGCAGTCCACACGTATCTCTTATGTGTGACTGCCATCTGCTGGCCACACTTATCATTACACCATGTACACTTTTTTTTCAACCAGTCTCACACTTGCAGCCTTCAAAATAATTGCGCAAAGCCAGGGGTTCTTAACCAATTTGACCTCGGGGCCAAACGTTTCCACTACAAACGGGCCAAATATTAACACTGAATCAGTAATTTTTTAATTCGATAATTATATCAAACCTACTTACAGTTTACTACTTTGTCAAATGATATGAAAGCTTGTTTTATTCACAAAGATTATTATTTATTTAACACTTAAACCTCAGGTTTAGGTCAGGCTGATTAGAAAAATGAGTACTCACCAAATATCATGCATAAGAAGGGACTTATAACTGCTGAAAAATACTTTGACATACAATCATACTTTGCTAAAATAAATGAAAAATAAACATTTGTTAATCAAACAGTCAATAAAATTTAAGTGCCAATATATAAATACACCTTCACACCTTTAGTCATAATTTTTGCGCACAAGACACTTCTCTATGACTCTAGCTCCAGACTTCTTCTTCGATTATTATTCCTGCATCCAGTGGTGGAAAAAGGTATTACAATTGACCAGAAGTACAGGTATTTTTGGGGCGAGCCCCTTAGAGGGACCAAGAATGGTCCCTGGCCCTATGTTTAAGCAACACTATTGTATAACACCACCATCACACTCTTCCAAGTTTAACCAGATGTCCTCCCACAGTGCACCTGTACAAGTGCAGCGCCCAGCGAGACAGCTGCGGCATGTGCCTTCGAGCGGAGAAGAGGTTCCAGTGTGGCTGGTGCAGCAGCGAGGGGCGCTGCACCATGAAGCAGCACTGCCCCCCCATCTCGCCGTACGCCAGTCGCTGGCTTGACCTCTCCGCCGCCAACGTCAAGTGCACCAACCCGCGCATCACTGAGGTTGGTGTGGCTATTTGGTCTGTTGCCCTGCATGTTTATACAGTTATATGTAAAATATATATATATATATACTCTATATATATATATATATATATATATATATATATGTATATATTTATATATATATACATATATATATATATATCAATCAATCAATCAATGTTTACTTATATAGCCCTAAATCACTAGTGTCTCAAAGGGCTGCACAAACCACCACAACATCCTCGGTAGGCCCACATAAGGGCAAGGAAAACTCACACCCAGTGGGACATCGGTGACAATAATGACCCAGTGGGACGTCGGTGACAATGATGACTATGAGAACCTTAGAGAGGAGGAAAGCAATGGATGTCTAGCGGGTCTAACATGATACTGTGAGAGTTCAATCCACAATGGATCCAACACAGTCGCGAGAGTCCAGTCCAAAGCGGATCCAACACAGCAGCGAGAGTCCCGTTCACAGCGGAGCCAGCAGGAAACCATCACAAGCGGAGGCGGATCAGCAGCGCAGAGATGTCCCCAGCCGATACACAGGCAAGCAGTACATGGCCACCCGATCGGACCGGACCCCCTCCACAAGGGAGAGTGGGACATAGAAGAAAAAGAAAAGAAACGGCGGATCAACTGGTCTAAAAAGGGAGTCTATTTAAAGGCTAGAGTATACAAATGAGTTTTAAGGTGAGACTTAAATGCTTCTACTGAGGTGGCATCTCGAACTGTTACCGGGAGGGCATTCCAGAGTACTGGAGCCCGAACGGAAAACGCTCTATAGCCCGCAGACTTTTTTTGGGCTTTGGGAATCACTAATAAGCCGGAGTCCTTTGAACGCAGATTTCTTGCCGGGACATATGGTACAATACAATCGGCAAGATAGGATGGAGCTAGACCGTGTAGTATTTTATACGTAAGTAGTAAAACCTTAAAGTCACATCTTAAGTGTACAGGAAGCCAGTGCAGGTGAGCCAGTACAGGCGTAATGTGATCAAACTTTCTTGTTCTTGTCAGAAGTCTAGCAGCCGAATTTTGTACCAACTGTAATCTTTTAATGCTAGACATGGGGAGACCCGAAAATAATACGTTACAGTAGTCGAGGCGAGACGTAACAAACGCATGGATAATGATCTCAGCGTCTTTAGTGGACAGAATGGAGCGAATTTTACCGATATTACGGAGATGAAAGAAGGCCGTTTTAGTAACGCTTTTAATGTGTGCCTCAAAGGAGAGAGTTGGGTCGAAGATAATACTCAGATTCTTTACCGTGTCGCCTTGTTTAATTATTTGGTTGTCAAATATTAGAGTTGTATTATTAAATAGAGTTCGGTGTCTAGCAGGACCGATAATCAGCATTTCCGTTTTTTTGGCGTTGAGTTGCAAAAAGTTAGCGGACATCCATTGTTTAATTTCATTAAGACACGCCTCCAGCTGACTACAATCCGGCGTGTTGGTCAGCTTTAGGGGCATGTAGAGTTGGGTGTCATCAGCATAACAGTGAAAGCTAATACCGTATTTGCGTATGATGTCACCTAGTGGCAGCATGTAGATGCTGAAGAGTGCAGGGCCAAGGACAGAACCCTGGGGAACTCCACACGTTACCTTAACGTAGTCCGAGGTCACATTGTTATGGGAGACACACTGCATCCTATCAGTAAGATAAGAGTTAAACCAAGACAGGGCTCAGTCTGACATACCAATTCGTGTTTTGATACGTTCTAATAAAATATTATGATCGACGGTATCGAAAGCAGCGCTAAGATCGAGGAGCAGCAACATAGATGTCGCATCAGAATCCATCGTTAGCAATAGATCATTAGTCATTTTTGCGAGGGCTGTCTCCGTGGAGTGATTTGCCCTGAAACCGGATTGAAAGGTTTCACATAGATTGTTAGACGCTAAGTGTTCATTTAACTGCTCCGCAACAATTTTTTCAAGGATTTTTGAAATAAAGGGAAGGTGAGACACCGGTCGGTAGTTTACCATGAGGTCAGGATCGAGGTTAGGTCTTTTAGGAAGAGGATGAATAACCGCTTTTTTGAATGCTAGGGGAACAGTGCCCGAGGAAAGTGATAAGTTTATAATATATAGCACTGATGGACCTAATAATACAAAGAGCTCCTTGATCAGTTTCCCAGGAAGAGGGTCAAGTAAACATGTTGTCTTTTTTATTCCATTTACACGTTGTAACAATTCCTCTAATGTTATTTCCTCAAAACGAGAGAAACTATTTTGGAGGGCAGTATCCGCCGTATATACAATCGTATCAGTGTTAATAGAACCCCGTTGTAGCTGGGACGCATTGTCTTTAATTTCCTTTCTAATGACTTCAATTTTCTTACTAAAGAATTGCATAAAGTCATCAGCTGAGTGGGTTGAGCTACTGGAAGGAGTCCCTTGTTGGGTTAGCGATGCTACCGTACTAAACAAAAATTTAGGATCGTGGGCTTTTTTGGAGCCTTTTTTAACTTTAGCGGTGCTATGTTATCAATGGTTTCGCGCAGGGCGTCGTTAAAGTTGTTAGTGAGGTTATCAATAGAGCCCACATACTTTGGGAATGGTGCCATTACCGAGGGCAGTAGGTCAGCAAGAGTTGTCGTTGTGGCTGTATTAATGTTGCGGCTGCTATAGCAGTTATTATTATTATTAGTTTGACGAACATGCGTCTGAACCTCGAATTTTATAAGGTAATGATCGGACAATACTTTAGTATACGGGAGTATCGTAACTTTGGAAACGGTGATACCCCTGACAAGCACTAGGTCTATCGTATTACTGTTGCGATGCGTGGGTTCATTTATTATTTGTGTGAGACCACAGCTATCAATTACAGTCTGGAGATCTCCGCACGGTGGGTCCGATTGGGTATTCATATGGATATTAAAGTCCCCCATTATGATTATATTATCGGCGTGTGTCCCTAGATCAGCAAAGAACTCTGAGAATTCATTGATAAAGTCCGAATAGGGCCTTGGGGGGCGGTAGATAACAGCCAGGTGTAGAGGCAGCGGTGTGACAGACCTCATAGTAAGCACCTCAAACGATTTATATTTATTATTTATGTTAGGACTAAGGTTAAAGTTTTCGTTGTATATTAGTGCGACCCCCCCACCCCTTTTAAGCGGACGGGCAATATGCGCATGTGTAAAGTTAGGAGGACATGCCTCATTTAGCGCAAAAAAGTTGTTTGGTTTAAGCCAGGTTTCGCTGAGACCGATGACGTTAAGATTGTTGTCTCTGATAATATCATTAACTAATAACGTTTTGGGAGACAATGATCTTATGTTTAAAAAACCTATATTATAGGTAGTGGGCTGTTTTAGGGAGTTTTTGATCAAATTATCCGTAGTAGCAATATTAATAATGTTGTGTTTATTATGCCCAGTGCATTTAGTATAATTACGACCATATCTAGGAATTGATACGACAGGAATTTTCCGATTGTTTGATTGTTGCTTTGATAAACTGCACGCATCATGGTTAGCCACCTCAGTGACGGGAATTTTACGATTGTTTGTTTGTTGCTTTGATAAACTGCACGCATCATAGTTAGCCACCTCGGTAAAACACATGTCCAACTCTGAAACACTCAAAGCAGAAAAAACATGTTCTAATTTAACTGACTCCTTACCCAGACCAGTAGTCTCGCATTTTCCATTTAAATCCGTCTTCAGGATGGAGGGAAGTGGTGTTCTGTGGGGATTAGCCTTCTGCTTTGTTTTTAGCCCCGCTCGACATCCGCGTTTCCGATCACACCGCTGGCGTCTGCTCCGTAGACGGCCCCCGCTGCTACTATACTCCCCTGCTTCACAGGCCGCTGGATGTAGCCGCCGACGTATTCCCATGCTAGTTAGCACGTTTAGCACGCACGCGTCTATCAGTCCAAAACGGCCCGATATGTCCACATCCAGAAGTGTCTGGCGGTCGTACGTGATCACGGAGTGACCACGATGTGAGCCAGCCATAAAGTTTGTAGAATTGTCGGGTATTTCTGCCAAATGTTCCATATTTAGCAAGAGCCCCTCGAGAGCGCAGCCCGTCCGGGCGCCGCCATCTTGGATCTTATATATATAAATATATATATTTATATATATAAATATATATATATATATATATATATATATATATATATATATATATATATATATATATATATATATATATATATATATATATATATAAATATATATATAAATATATATATATTTATATATATAAATATATATAAATATATCTATATATATATTTATATATATATATATATATAAATATATATATATCTATATATATAAATATATATATAGATATATATATATTTATATATATAAATATATATAAATATATATATATATATATTTATATATATATATATATATATATATATATATATATATATATAAATATATGTATATATATATATATTTACATTTACAGAATGACAATTACTTTATATATACATATTTAAAGTACATACATATATCTATACATATTATACATATATATATATACATATACATATATATGTGTGTGTGTGTTTAAATTTGTGTATATATATATATATATATATATATATATATATATATATATATATATATATATATATATATATATATATATTAGAGCTGTAACAACTAATCGATTAAATCAAGTAAAATCGATTAAAATCGATTATAAAAATAGTTGCCGATTATTTAGTCATCGATTCGTTGGATGCATACAATGCGCATGCGCGGAGTTTTTATTTTTATTTTTATATATATATATACATATATATATTTTTTTTCCTAAACCTTTATTTATAAACTGCAACATTTACAAACAGCTGAAAAACACTGATCAAAATAAGTACAAAAACAGTACAAAAAGCCCACGTCTCATGAGGCGGCAGTGAGCCAGCCAATGATGTGTCATGTGCAGCACATGTGACCACGCCGTTTCCTTTGCTGAAAACATTCGAAAAATGGCGGAGGTAAACAGTACGGATAGTTCAGCGGATCTTGAGGTTATAAAAGTGTACAACCTAAGTCGTCAAAAGTGTCGGAACACTTTATTTTAAAGACTTCAAAGACGACATTTCCTGCAAAACGAGCACAATGGACCTCGCGTACGTGGCACGAAGGACAACATTGCTTCGGCAGCACCTGAAGAGGAAACATGGATGACAAAAAAATCACGGTACGTAACTTTTTAAGTCCATAGTCCAAGTACATTGATCCGTTGTGTCCGTCTTTGTGTGTTTTTAATATGTTGTTAACGAGGAGATTTTTTTAAGGCAATAAACGGACAGAAATATCTCAGGTTGGTTTCATAATGGAACAATGTAGCCGGACCCGATAAAGCTATATAATATTTGAGTGACGCTTTAGTAATATAAACGTTGTGAAGGTGCTGGAATATTTAATACTATTATTCACAGGCAGCCTAAAATGAATCATGTATTATTCACAACAGAAACGTGTACAATATCTGACCCAGTTCTGATCTGATGAGTTACATTTCTGTGTTAATATTGATGTATGCTGCATTCCCAATGTCCATCTATTTCATTTAGCTTTAACGTGGTGGTGTAATTAGATAGATAGATAGATAGATAGATAGATAGATAGATAGATAGATAGATAGATAGATAGATAGATAGATAGATAGATAGATAGATAGATAGACAGATAGATGCATGGATGGATGGATGGATGGATGGATGGATGGATGGATAGATAGATAGATAGATAGACAGATAGATAGATAGATAGATAGAGGAATAGATCGATCGATCGATCGATCGACCGACGGACGGACGGACGGACGGACGGACAGATAGATGGATGGATGGATAGATAGATAGATAGATAGATAGATAGATAGATAGATAGATAGATAGATAGATAGATAGATAGATAGATAGATAGATAGATAGATAGATAGATAGATAGATAGATAGATAGATAGATAGATAGATAGATAGATAGATAGATAGATAGATAGATAGATAGATAGATAGATGGATGGATAGATAGATAGTACTTTTATTGATTCCCTCAGGGAGTTTCCTCAGGAACATTTAAATTCCAGCAGCAGTGTACAGAATTGACATCGAATTTAAAAAGTAAATAACAGGGGTTTAAATGAAAAAAAAAAAAATATATATATATATATATATATATATATATATATATATATATATTGCAATAAGAATAAAAAGAAAAAAGTAAAAATAACAATATTATAAGAAAAAATTGGCAGCAGTGACCATGATATGAAAAAATTTGCCTTTTTCATCACAAATTATTAAATAAATTAACTAAGTATGTATTGTGTTACATGTAAATGTTGCTACTATGTAAGTTCATGATATGGTTTCTCTCATTTCAGAAAGAAACAAGCCAGCATTAGCGACTTCGTAAAAAGGAAGGTGTGCACACCAAAGCAAGCGGCGGCATTGACTGATGCTATCCAGAATATGTTGCTAACTGACATGAGGCGACTATCAATGGTGGAGGATGACGGTTACAGAAAAATGATTTACGTCCTCAACCCTGGTTACACTCTTCCCTCGAGGACCCATTTTACCAAACTGATGGAGAGGAAGTATGAGCAGACATTTCAAGCTGTGTAAACTGACATTAAAGCCACCCAGAGCAAAATTGTTCCGACCACTGATGTGTGGACAAGTGTAGCCACGGCAGTCTACATCCGCAATACATGCCACTACATTGGAGACGAATGGAACATGAAGTCAATCTGCCTTACGACCATGCCACTAGAGGAAAGACATTCAGCATCCAGCATTGCAGAATGGTTGGAATAGGTAGTAGGCAGGTTTGAAATTCCCCTAAGCAAAATTATTGCTATTGTGCATGACAATTGTGCACTTTATAAAAAAAAACATTTTTCTAACACTCGCCTTGTTATTGTTATGTTTGGCAAGTCAAAAGGACATGGTGCCAGTGTGCGGTTTTTTAAAATAAATTATTGGAAAGGATAAAAATGTAGTTTGTCTTTTTATCCGATTAATTTTCCATTAATCGAAGTAATAATTGACAGATTAATCGATTATCAAATTAATCGTTAGTTGCAGCACAATATATATATATATATATATATATATATATATATATATATATATATATATATATATATATATATATATATATACATATATATACATATAAATAAATAAATGGGTTGTACTTGTATAGCGCTTTTCTACCTTCAAGGTACTCAAAGCGCTTTGACACTACTTCCACATTTACCCATTCACACACACATTCACACACTGATGGAGGGAGCTGCCATGCAAGGCGCCAACCAGCACCCATCAGGAGCAAGGGTGAAGTGTCTTGCTCAGGACACAACGGACGTGACGAGGTTGGTACTAGGTGGGATTTGAACCAGGACCCCTCGGGTTGCGCACGACCACTCTCCCACTGCGCCACACATATATTTACATATATATATATATATATATATATATATATATATATATATATATATATATATATATATATATACATATTATATATACATATGTTATATATATATATACATATATTATATATATATGTATTTATATATATATATATATATATATATATAATATTATATATCATATTTATATATTCATATATAAATATATTACTTTTAAATATATATTATATTTTAGTTTTTAATTTCATTTACTCTATTTCTTAATTAATTTATAGTTTCAAATCAATATTTATTATGTGATCTACATTTTATTTATTAATTCTACAATGTACAGTAATCGCTCCAGTGGCGCAGTAGGGTGATAAATAAGCTCTGCTTCTTTCTACTCCCTTTCGGACACGTTGGTTTGTGCAAGTGTTACCGTATGTGTTTCCCTAATTTGTGAAGCATGTCAAACTACAGTCTGTATAATTACAAGTGAATTAGTCATCTCGTACTTAGGGAACAACAGCATAATGATGGGGCAGCGGCGTCCTTTTTCTCTCTGCGTGACATATAATTTCCTCTGAGGACTCTTTGTGCACGAGTCAATCGATAAATGTTGCATGATAACACAGTCGCGGAAAGCGGTTAGCAAGGTAGACGTCATGCTTGATGAAGATCAGCATGTCATTGGTGTTCGCATTAGCATATTGTTAAGAGTGTCGATCAAAGGTCTTCCACTTGTTTGCATGGAGGACTGTTATGTTCATCACAATGTCTTATTCATCTAAATAACAATGTATTTAAGTACAATGTAAAAAAAAAATCAGTAGCTTTTAGGATAAACAAAAGGAACATTCACATTGGTTTTTAAAGCATTTTACTTTAATTAAATAAAAAACATTGTCAACTCTCAGCTCAGTCTCCAGCATTTTACATTAAAGTGTTCTAACTGTCAATAGAAAACTGAATTTTTATAGTAAAATTCTGCAAACTGTGTTTTTTTTTACTGTAAAACAATTGGAGTTTTCACAGTGTTTTACTGTAAATGGCAAAACTGTATTACACTTTCTCACAATAAAAGAACATCAGCTCAGTTGCCAAAATGTCATTGCCAAAAACAGTGGTACAGTTGTTATTTTTTTCAATTAAGGTAAAATGCTGTAAAAACTACATTGCTGTGAAATATTATTTATATATTACATATTACTATGATATATTAATATAACCTTTTTACAGTGTATAATTTGATACATGACCTGCTTTTAAATCACACTGTAAGTCAAGCAGATAAAAAAAAATCATTTCTATATTAACAACAACAAAAACGTTTTTTTAATAATATATTTATTGTAATAGTATATTTGTTGCATTATTAGATAATATCTAAGTTTTAAAAATATGCTATTTTATGAGGAACATGTCCAGTGCATCTGGAAAGTCTTCACAATGCTTCACTTTCCCCACATTTTGGTATTTTACAGCCTTATTCCAAAATAGAATAAATCCATGTTTGCCCTCAAAATTCAGCACACAATACCCCATAATGACAATGTGAAAAGTGTTTTCTTTAAAAAAACATGTTTGCAAATGTATTAAAAAATGTACATTTGAAAAATCAAATGTAGCCTTTGCTCAATACTTTGTTGATGCACTTTTAGCAGTAATTACAGCTTCAAATAACTTTAAATACGATGCCACAAGCTTAGCACACTTTCTTTGGGCACATTTAACCATTCCTCTTTGCAGCATCACTGAAGCTCCACAAGGTTGGATGGGAAATGTTGGTTTTCATCTGAATTGCTATTTAAACAAGTTTAAAAAAAAAAAAAAATCAACTTTTCACATTGTCATTACGGGGTTATTGTGTTTATAATTTTGAAGACAAAAATGTATATATTCCATCCATCCATCCATCATTCCATTTCCTACCTCTAGTCCCTTTCAGATTTTGACATATTGCTGTAACATAACAGGGTGTCTTTGGAAGTGGGAGGTTGATTGGCAACACTAAATTGGCCCTAGTGTGTGAATGTGAGCGTGAATGTTGTCTGTCTATCTGTGTTGGCCCTGCGATGAGGTGGCGACTTGTCCAGGGTGTACCCCGCCTTCCGCCCGATTGTAGCTGAGATAGGCGCCAGCGCCCCCCGCGACCCCGGAAGGGAATAAGCGGTAGAAAATGGATGGATGGATAACAGGGTGTGAAAAAGAGAAGCGCTGTGAGTACTTTTGGGTGCACTGTATTTTTTAATAGTACAGATTAAAAAGCAGTTCAAAGCTGCTTTCTAAATTAATTGGCCCCTAGAACAATGTAGCTAATTAGTCTTGCACGGGCTCGCATTGCACCTAGGTGTACCTAATCATTAGACCTGGGTGTACCTAATGAAGTGTACTTATCCAAGTTGACAGTTGCCAGAATTTGTGCATTTGATGGATGTCATCATATTTTACAAAAGTGCAACCTCGGCGAAGGGGGCACATGACGAAATGCACACTTCAAAGAGCAGCGACGCCCTTGATGTCAAGCTGGTAATAATAGCGTTTGGTAAAAGGACTCAAGTACAGTGTTCAGCTCGACCAGGGGAGATCCAAACATTTTCCACCGAGGAACATAAAATAAAAGCATGCGGTGGCTGTTTTGCTAGTTCTTATTTTGAAAAGCAATACAGTATTGTTGTACCCATTAGCGCTCCCCTCAATGCTAGTGAACGTTAAATGTCCAGGGGACCCATAAGGGTCTCAGACATTAAAGTATTTACTGTAACATATGTTAAAATTATTTTTAACTTTCAACAACTAAATATCAGTAGATCCACTTCTGTTGACGTAAAGTTGAAATAGTTTTTAATGTTTTATAATCTTTTTTAGTCAAATCCTTGATTAAATAGGAAAAATACAAAATATGCACGATTTTCCCCCCAAAAAATGTTCAAAGTAAAGTATTTGATGTGAACTAATTGCGGTTTTAATGAGTTACATAATTTGTAACAGCATTGATTTTGATTCATATTTTTTCTTTTTAGGAATGGTCTTTAAAAAAAACAAAATAAACAGGTAAAAGGTCCAGGGGACCCAAACGGGTCTCAGTCATTACAATGTTAATAATAAGTCATATATTAAAGTTAAAGTACCAATGATTGTTACACACACACGAGATGTGGCGACATTTGTCCTCTGCATTTGACCCATCCCCTCGTTCACCCCCTGAAAGGTGAGGGGAGCAGTGGGCAGCAGCAGTGCCGCGCCCGGAAATCATTTTGGTGATTTAACCCCCAATTCCAACTGTTGATGCTGAGTGCCAAGCAGGGAGGAAATGGGTCCTATTTTTCTAGTCTTTGGTATGACTCAGCCGGAGTTTGAACTCACAACCTACCGATCTCAGGGCGGACACTCAAACCACTAGGCCACTGAGTAATATTTGTTTTAAACTTTCAACGCATAATTATCAATAGATCAACTTTTGTTGACATAAAGTTCAAATTTCTTTTAATGTTTTATGACCTTTTTTTGTCAACCCTTCATTAAGTAGGGAATAGTACAAAATATGCAATATTTTACCCCACAAAAATTGTTCAAAGTGAAATATTGGATGTAAACTAATTGGAGTTTTAAAGAGGTAAATAATTTGCAACAAAATTGCTTTTGATTCATTTTTATTTTTTGAGCAATGGCCGTTTAAAAAAACAAAAACAGGTTTAAGGTTTCAGGGATCCAAAAGGCCCCCACTCATATCAAATAAGTCATACATTCATATGTATCATTTTTACTTTTAAACACTTTGATCAGCTTCACATGTGTCGATTATATCTTTGTATTATTGCTGAGCAATAAAAAACTCTGCATGGCAACTTTGTGTTATATGTGTCAATACTGCAACATTTTCTCGTTTCTTTGCACCAGTTTGCTCTTTTATTCCACTTTTTAATGTTTTTTTTTTTTTAATGTTATTTTTAAAACTGTGGCTGCAGTTTGGACACCCCTGAGCTAGAACATCTGCATGTCCAAATGGTTCCAGTACAGACTGTTATTTCACTTTGGAGACGATGAAGCGTTTTAATAATGAGCTGCATTTTAGCGTAAACCTTGGGGGGTGGGGGGACGGGGGGCTATTTTGGTTGTAAAAATGTAAGATGTTTTCTTTCAACAAAGATCATGGAGTTATTATGTAATTACAAAAGGAAGAGGATTAATATGGAGGTTTACCTGACACATGAAACGTGGCAAATACCAGTATAGTGTTGAATATCATTGTGGAGATCCTCGTCCGGGACCCTCCGTTCCCTACCCGGAAACACCACGCCTGGTTCAGGGTTTACACAATTTTATTTGTTGCACCCCTTTTGTTTGTCGCAAATGTCTCTTTTCAGCTTTTCAGCTCTAAATGACATGTGTTAATCGCGCTTCTCCGTCTGGCTCTCACTCCTCACTCACCAGCCCCCTCATGGTTTCCAACGCTGCTGATAAAGGAAACAGGTGATTAGATAACTCGTCCCAGCTGAGGTATCTGCTCACCTGATTGCTGCTTCACGACCGGCTGCCGCACATGCTCCGCCCGCAGGGGACGCATAAGACACGCCCCTCTCCACAATCATAAAATGTGTTTTGTGACCACAACACAGCGTCAGTTGCTATCGAGAGTGGTGCTTTCCATAATTTTCAGCAAACTGCTTTGCGCAATGATTAACCCCCTCGTTCTTCTCACACCCAGGAGTGGGGCTTTATGAATCCCTTCCCTACTGTATCTTTAGGCCAAATGAGTTCTAGTTTGAGATGGTCTTTGTCAGTTAAACCATATGACCAAGACATGATTTAACCCACATGTGTCAAACCTATGGTCTTGCCACATAATTTTATACGGCCTGCTAACGCTTGGGCATAGTATGAGTCAACTAGAATTTGCAATTCTGCTAGGAATTGCATGGGAAAAGTGGAGTGTGTGGATGTTGGAACAGTTCTGATCGGATGAGAAATGTGGGGTATGGAGTTCATTGTATATTTTCTATTCATGGTAAATGGGGAGAAAATTACCGAAAATTCTGGGAAAACCGGGAAATTTTGGTCAAGGGAAAACATGCAAAAAAAAAAAATTGAGAAACTTTGGGGAAACTGGGAAGTTAAGAAAATATTGATACCAACACAATTGTCCTAGATCAGAGGTCACCAGAGCGGTGCCCGCGGACACCAGGTAGCCCGTAAGGACCAGATGAGTCGCCCGCTGGCCTGTTCTAAAAATAGCTCAAATAGCAGCACTTACCAGTGAGCTGCCTCTATTTTTTTACATTTTATTTATTTACTAGCAAGCTGGTCTCGCTTTGCTCGACATTTTTATTCAAAGAGAGACAAAACTCAAATAGAATTTTAAATACCAAGAAAATATTTTAAAGACATGGTCTTCACTTGTTTATATAAATTCATTTATTTTTTTTACTTTGCTTCTTATAACTTTCGGAAAGACAATTTTAGAGAAAAAATACAACCTTAAAAATTATTTTAGGATTTTTAAACACATATACACCTTTTTACCTTTTAAATTCCTTCCTCTTCTTTCCTGACAATTTAAATCAATGTTCAAGTAAATTAGGGACGGTGTGGCGCAGTGGGAGAGAGGCCGTGCAACCCCACCTAGTACCAACCATTGTCACGTCCGTTGTGTCCTTCACCCTTGCTCCTGATGGGTGCTGGTTAGCGCCTTGCATGGCTGCTCCCTCGATCAGTGTGTGAATGTGTGTGTGAATGGGTAAATGTGGAAGTAGTGTCAAAGCGCTTTGAGTACGTTGAAGGTAGAAGAAATGCGCTATACAAGTACAACCCATTTATCATTTATTTTATTTTATTTTTTTATTGTAAAGAATAACAAATACATTTTAATTTAATTCTTCATTTTAGCTTTTGTTTTTTGACATAGAATATTGTGAAATATTTCTTCAAACTTATTATGATTAAAATTAAAAAAATATATTCTGGCAAATCTAGAAAATCTGTAGAATCAATTTTAAATAATATTTCAAAGTCTTTTGAATTTATTTTTTAAATTTTTGTTCTTGAAAATCTAGAAGAAATAATGATTTGTCTTTGTTAGAAATATAGCTTGGTCCAATTTGTTACATATACTAACAAAGTGCAGATTGGATTTTAACCTATTTAAAACATGTCTTAAAAAATACATATTTATTGTGAGAAATAATTAGGATGATCAGTGTTTCCACAAAGATAAATATCCTTAATTATTAATAATAACATAGAGTTAAAGGTAAATTGAGCATATTGGCTATTTCTGTCAATATATTTAAGTGTGTATCAAACTGGTAGCCTTTCGCATTAATCAGTTCCCAAAAAGTAGTTCTTGGTTTCAAAAAGGTTGGTGACCCCTGCCCTAGATGATATGAGTGCGTTGGTTTTGGAATTTTTGAATCGGTTGAAAAATATTGACGTAGTAACAGTATGAATTTAAATGGGTATTTCAGCATCCCTGGAATTTGGGGAAAACTGGGAATTTTTGAAAATATTGATGCCAGCACAATTGTCCTAGATGATAAGACTGGGTTGGTGTTGGAATTTTTTGATTCGGTTGAAAAATGTAGACATAGTAACAGTTCCAATTTCAATGGGTATTTTGGAATTCCTGGAATTTTGGGAAAACTGGGAATTTGTACAAAAAAAAAATGGTAGTTTTGTTACCGCAATTTACGAGAAATGTTTTGATGGTGGAATGGTCAAAAGTGGTACAACATGCAAACTCCACACAGAAAGATCCAGAGCCCGGGATTGAACCCAGGACTACTCAGAACATTCGTATTGTGAGGCAGACACACTAACCCTTCCACCACCGTAAAGCCTAAAAATATTATTATTTTTGCTAATAATAATGATAAGTATGTTTTTTGGTGTAGAATCTTAGATGTGAGAATGTTTGAACATTCACACAATACTAATACTATTATTATTTTTATTATTATTGTTAATAATAATGATAAATCACTGTTTTTTGGTGTAGAGTCTAATATGTGTGAATGATTGGACATTCACACAATAAAGTACCTTATTTCCGACTAAATGGATTAGTTGTTTCTCATTTTGACAGAAAAAAAATATGTACTGCATCGAATTGCATTCCTATTAAACTTGAATGATATCAATATCGCAACAAATATCATCTTATCACACTAGCAAACATTTGATTTGTCCAAAAAAAAATAATAATAATTATGCGTACATGACTTATGATTTCAAAGCAAGCTATCTGGCAAACATCCATGTGGTTCTTGTGCAGGTGAGCCCAGTTGCGGGGCCTCTGGAGGGCGGCACCCTGGTCACCATCCAAGGCCTGAACCTGGGCCTGGCCTTCTCCGAGCTGGAGGGCAACGTGCAGGTGGCGGGAGTGCCCTGTCTTCCCCGGGAGGAGGGATACGTCACCGCCCAACAGTAAGACGCACGCTTTTCTTAACCGGCGTGTAAATAAACTAAGCGCTGTTATTGCGGGTGGGCGGGGCTTGCGTGGCCCCGGAGGCAGAAGGGAGGGACAGACTTCGATTGGCTGCCGGCTGCCATTGAAATGCGCAGCGTGTCGCTGACTGTTTCTCTCACACACGTAATGCCATTGGCCTTTCTCTTTTATACCTTTCTCTTTTATAACCTCGTCAAAATTATACTGTGAAAACAGGAAATACATATCTGGTGATGCCGCTGCCGAGCCTTTCACTTCATTTCACTTATTCAACAGCTTATTCACTGCACATTTTATCTCACTGACCCGGCAGGCAACGTGGCTTTACAGTTGTCATGGCAACTGCAGGTATCAGTGGGTGGCAGTCGTGCGGTGGACTGGCGGAGAGGGGTAGTTTATCATCGGAGTTCTGTTTTCCATTAGGAAGAAGGATGGTCCTCTACATTGACCCGCTACATTTTTGAAAGCAGTCTCCATCACAGAGGAGAAGTGTTCCGAATTCTAACCAAGCCGTGATGTTGCCACAGTACGGCCGGGAAAAACCCTGTTTTTTTAAATTTCAGTGAAAAAAAACTGAAATAGGCGCCAGCGCCCCCCGCGACCCCAAAAGGGAATAAGTGGTAGAAATGGATGGATGGGTGGATGGATGAAAAAAAATCTGTGTTAAAAGATTCACTGTAAAAAAATATTCATTGTTTAAAGATTCAGTGTAAAAAAGTACACTGCATAAAAATCTCTGTAAAAAATAATTGTAAAAAAATTCTGTGTATGAAAATTCATTGTATAATAACTCAATGTATTAAAACCAGTGTAAAACTTTTTTTTTTAAAGATTCAGTGTAAAAAAAAATGTAAACAAATTTAGTTTAAAAGAAATGCAGTGTTTAAAGATTCAGTGTAAAAAATGTCTGTTTAAAGATTCAGTAAAAGTAGTGTTTAAAAATCGTTGTATAAAAATCATTGTAAAAAATGTCTGTGTAAAAAATGTCAATGTAAAATATGTAGCGTATAATATTCAGTGTAAAAACATTTGTGTAAAAAATTCAGTGTATAAAACTTAAAAAAAAAAAAATGTGATGTGAAGTGGTCATCAGAATCATTTTTTTTTATTTTGATGACAAGTTATTCACCTTTTTTAACCCGGGGGCCAACTTTTCTACTGCAGAGGGGCCCGGGGCCCACACAAAGTTTAACACTGAATTAATCATCTTACTCTTGAGTTGAATGCAATAATTATATCCAACCTACTTACAGTTGACAACCTTGTCAAATGTTATGAAAGCATGTTTGAATCACAAATATTATTATCAAGGCTTAGGTCAGACTGATTACAAAAGTCAATACTTAGCAAATATACTGAATTAGAAGGGGCAACGCAGCCTCCACTCGTGGCGTGCGGTCGGCGCGGCGTTGACTCGCTGCCGTTCGGACCTGCGAGTCAATAGCAGAATTGTCAAGTCGTGCGGTGCCGTGGAACCAGCGGCGCCACCGCCTCTTGCTGCGCGCGGCCTGCACGGCGCTGGCACTGGTGGTCCCCCGCCAGCGTCACCGCCGCTGCCAGATCCCGCGGGCGAGGGTAGCGGACCCAGGCCGACGTCTGCGTCGGGATCGCCTCCAGGAATTGCTCCAGAACGACCAGCTCCAACACCCGGCCGTCGCTGTCCCCCGGCTGCAGCCAGCGCGTCGCTGCGTCTTGCAGCTGCTGCTCCAGCAGGAATGGGCGGTACTCCGGTCCAAGGCACAGCACCCGAAACCGGTGCCGGTGGTCCTCCGAGGCGCAGCCGGTCCGGTTCAGCACCGCCCGCCTCAGGTCCAGGAAGCACATACGGGAGGCCGCCGGCAGGCTAAGCGCCGCCCGCTGCACCTCCCTTGCAAGCAGCAGCAGCAGTCACACGCCCTATTCTTCTTCGGGCCTTCCGCACCCCGCCGCCGTGGCCTCAAATATGTCGAGGAATGCCTGGGGGGCTTCTGCCTCGGTCATACGCTGCACAGAGACGGCAGCTGATGTCGGCGACCCCGCTCCGACCCGATCCGCCAGCGACTGCAGTATTTCACTCTGCTGTGCAACCTGGTGTCGAACCGCCTCTAATTGCGGCTGGCTCGCCGCTGTCACCTCAGCAAGTACTTGCCCTAGCGCCGTTAGTGTGTTGGGCGCAGACATTTTGGTTTTCAGGACTGTTGGGTGCCAGATGTGAAGGTCTGTCTGTGCGGGTAGGGTTCTCCTGAGGCCAATAGACCTTCTCGAGCCCGGTTAGCAGGTTTAAACAAGTATTTTATTTGCATATACACCAGGGTGCAGGACTTTCCAGTCTCCCCTGTGCTAGTGATCGATTTTTCTTTCTGTCGTCGGGTGTGTGCGCTCTGCTCTCATCCGCCCTCCCCTCTCATGGCCGTGGCCCCTGGTGATAAAGGCCACAGGTGATTAGATAACCATCCCAGCTGGGCAATCTACACACCTGTCAGCTGGGCTTTGAAGCCGGGCCATACACACTCCATTCCCCCAGGAGGCGGGAAGACCACGACCCCCTCCACACAAGCAAAACGTGATCTTGATCAGACTCCAATATAAATGCCCATTGTGGCCCCCGATGTGGTCTTGACATCAGATAAAGTTAAAACAAAGGAAGAAATAAACAAGGAAGTGGCTTCTACTACAACTTTGCAAAATAAAAGTCACCACACCTTAAAAAAATAGTGTTTTTTTTTTACGTGAAAATAAATATAAATAATATAATATATGAAGGTATGTATATATGTAGTGTGTAATATATTTGTGAGGGTTGTAATCTTTTTATGGCTGTTAAGTAGAGGAGACATGGACATCTGTGTGGATATACGTTAGCTTGATTTTCCAACTCACTTACGCAATGTAAGCAAATACGCCACAATGTCAATGCATTCCTTTAACACTCGCTATTTCTTTGGAATCAAAAAATTTATATTAATGTATTACATATAGCTTTTTATTTGTGCACTATTGACTAGTCACCGAAAATTTGGCCGCCGAAAAAAATACTTTGCTCACTGAAACCGGTCGTTGTGTTGTGACGTAGCTCGCAAAAAGTCGCCTTCAGGTCGCATTTCTGTTTAGACTGAAGTCACATTTGAAAAGCTCAGATTCCAATGCATTTGTTTAAACTGGCAAAAAAAAATAGTTTTGGTGTGCAGTGTAAAGGCGACCTATGACCTTAGCTCCAGAATTCATGATTGTTTGATATTGTCCTTACTGCCACAAGTGGTGGGAAAGTGTATTACAACTGAGTGCGGCCTACATGGACCACAGCTGAGAAACTGATATACATCAGTGTTACCCCCAGAATATTTTTAGTTAAGGTGGTGTCTCTCCAGGGACAGGCCGACGGGGTAAGGGGCTGGGTGGGTGTAAGGAACAGTGTAATTTGGCCTGTCGCCACCATCACATCTCCATCTTATCGCTGCCTGGGAGGGAAATAGACTACAGACTGTGGTGAAGTAGGCCGGCTTCGTCGGGTGAACAAGCCTACAATTTTTGGTTGTGTTTTCCGCTCCGTATGCTGAATGGCAATATACGATATATATCTCAATATTTTTTCCTTTAGGTAAAAACACAACACAGATACTAAGTATGTCATTATTTTGTCTTAGTAAGTCAATATTTACTAAGTCAAAATAAAGACACTTATTTTGACTTAGTAAATATTGACTTACTAACACAAAATAATGACCAAGTCAGATTAATGACTTACTGTAAGTAAGCGTTTGCAATAAGCGTTTGAAAAAAAGACTTAACAGTGGGGCCACATGCTGACATATGGGGTAGCGGTAATGGAAGCAAGGGATGTACTGTATATTGTAGCGTCCCGGAAGAGTTAGTGCTGCAAGGAGTTCTGGGTATTTGTTCTGTTGTGTTACGGTGCGGATGATCTCCCGGAATGTGTTTGTCATTCTTCTTTGGTGTTGGTTCACAGTGTGGCGCATATTTGTAACTCTGTTAAAGTTGTTTATACGGCCACCCTCAGTGTGACCTGTATGGCTGTTGACCAAGTATGCTTTGCATTCACTTGTGTGTGTGTGAAAAGCCGTAGGTATTATGTGATTGGGCCGGCACGCAAAGGCAGTGCCTTTAAGGTTCATCGGCGTTTCGTACTTCTCCCTACGTCCATGTACCACTCCGTACAACGGCGTTTTAAAAAGTCATACATTTTACTTTTGGTAACCGATACCGATAATTTTCGCAATTACATTTTAAAGCATTTATCGGCGGTTGTTAGGGACAGACGCAGAAGGAGATTTTTACCAAAAAATTCTAAAGCTTTGTGATGTATCAGATATATCAGATTGTAGATTTTTTTTGTTTACCCTTCACGTTCATATTTCGCTGTTTGTTGCATTTTTGTTGTGTTTTGCTTGATTTTAAAATATGTCGATTGAGAGGGGGTGTGACGCTCATATTTTGTCAATAGTCAGTGTTTTATCCTCCATTGTTAATATTGTAAATCCCACATTCTTTATTTTTATGTAAATTCTGGGTGTCTTATTCTGTAAATTTTTTTTTTAATTCCATTCCGTTTTTAAGGCGATCTGTCATAACATTTTTAGCATTCAATCAGACATTATTTTGAGGTTTTGTGTTAGTGTTTCTAAAAATAGGTATACCGGCTCCCAGACACATGTTTTTCTCAAAATTTGGCCCCCTGAAGCAAATTAATTGCCCAGGCCTAGTCTAGAGGGTGCTCGCGGCCCTACAATATTATTATATATAAAAGAACTCAGTGTATTAAAACCTGTGTTTAAAGATTCTGATGTAAACAACGGGTGTCTGCATGCTAACAAGGTGTACTCGTGTACTAGGATCGTCTGCGAGATGACAGCCGGCTCTAGAGGAAGTACACCGGGCCCGGTCAAGCTTTGTGTGGGTGAATGCAGACCAGAACTTCGCGCACAATCCTCCCAGCTCTACTCCTTTGTGGTAATTGTGAGACTAAATGTGCGTTTCCTGCATGTGCAGCAGAGGAGAAGACACCTTTATGTAACCCAGTAATGATCCAGTAGAGGAGAAAACAATAGCAGAGCTTTTATTCTGAAAGATCTTGCATACCGTATTTCCTTGAATAGCCGCCGGGTATATAGTATGCGGCTGCCTTGAATTACTGCCGGGTGAAACTCGTTTTGCAAAATAATTAGCGCATGCTTAGTATTACCGCCGGTTCAGGATTAACGCCGGGTCAAACTCGTTTCGCAAAATATTATTTTTATTAGCGCATGTCTAGAATTTCCGCCGGGTGAAACTCGTTTCGCAAAATAATTAGCATAGGCCTAGAAATTCCGCTGGGTCAAACTCGTCACGTCACGAGTGACACTTCCCCTGTCATCATTTTCAAAATGGAGGAGGCTGATTTCAATAATTTGAAATCGCATAAAGGGAAGAAGATTTAGAGCTATTCAGTAGGATTTAAGGTCCAAGCTATTGAATATTCTAAGAAGAACAGTAAGCAGCTATGTTTTATTAATATACTGTAGCTGCATGTGTCAAATATGAGTCATTAAATGACTCCTGCCTCCTGGTGGTAGAGGCCGCTAGTGATCCTTCTTGCGACTACTCAGCTGCAGAAGAAGTGACAACAAGGAGCAAGAGTGAGCAGCGATCGTTTATTTTTTCCTCTCACTTGCACTTTTAACATGAAGGATTACATGTCTAAAATAAAACAGTTTTCTAAACTGGACTTTTCAATCAAAGCAGGAGGTAATAAAGGAAGATCTCTATCGAGACAGAGAGACTTTTAAAACTGAAGAAAGATAAGGAAGACTTCTATAAACAAGTTATCGATGCTTTTGATCAGAAGGAGCTGCGCATGAACTTTATTTATAAGTAAAGGTAAGACCATGATAACGTTTTTTTTTTTATATAATGTGCTTTTCATGATGGTATCCTTACATCACACTCAAATTTATAGGCGCAGGCCTAAATTTACCGCATGCCTTTTGTAAGCGCCGGGGTAAGAAGAGGTTTTAAAATAATTAGCGCATGCTCGCCTTTACCGCATGCCTCTGATAAACGCCGGAGTGAGAACAGGTTTTAAATTAATTAGCACCCTGGCAGCAATTCAGGGAAATACGGTATTAGTCATTGTGTTATTTATTAGCCTGCTGCTGAGATGCTCTTTCAGCCTTATTAGTCTGTGTGGGGTTTGCAAATCTGCTTACCTAACAGGCTGTTCCGCTAATCAAAGCAAAAAATATTGCCATCTTTCATTCTGAATCCTCAACAGACTCCTTCCATGCTGGCGCTAACCCCGGGCAGGGGGCCTGAGTCTGGGGGCACCAAGGTCACCATTGTCGGGGATAACCTGGACGCTGGTAGCTCCGTCAATGTTTACTTTGGGAATCAAACCTGTGAGCTGTACAGGTGAGTTAAATAATGATAAATGTACTATATGGAGGTTCATTTGCGTCTTTGTTAGTAACGCTTTTTTTTTTTTTTACACAAAATGTATGTAACTGAATTGTTTGTGTTTGAACTTAGCAAACAAATTATGCTGAGAGTTTCATTTAAAACAATCCACTGTATTTAAAATTCTGTGTAAAAAAATGTATGTAAAAAATTCAGTGTATAAAAATTCAGTGTAAAAAAATTAAATGTAAAAAATTAGCGTATTAATATTCCTGTAAAAAGATTAGTATAAAAAATCCAGTGCATGAAAATCATTATAAAAAAAATTCGGTGTAAAAAACCTCAGTGTATAACAACTGTTGTAAACAAATTCAGTGTAAAAAAAAATCAATGTTAGAAGATTCAGTGTAAAAAGATTAAGTGTTTAAAGATTCAGTATAAAAAATCAAGTGTTTAAAGATTTAGTGTAAAAAAATTCAGTGTATAGAAAATAATTGTAAACAAATTCACTGTATAAAAAATTGAGTGTTAAAAATGGTATTGTAAACAAATTCTGTGTAAAAAAATTAAGTGTTTGAAGCAGTGGGTCTCAAACATGCAGCCCACGGGCCAATTGCGGCCCGCGACACGTTATTTTGCGGCCCACACCTTGATATGACAATTTGATGCTAGTGCGGCCCGCGAGGTAAATATGAACGCACGAATGGCGCTTGACAGCATCATACTTGGCAACGCTCCCAATTTTCCCGGGAGACCCCTGAATTTCAGGACATCCATCTTCTGGAATTCCTGTCGATTTTTTACCAACCAACAATATTCAGGGGGCGTCATGATGGCAATTCACCTACATCCTGAATAAACAGCGTGCAAGCCCAGTCATATGTTGCATCTGACTATAAGGAACTCACGTGATTGGTAGTTTGCTGTAAAGTTAAATGTTCTTCCATCCATTTTCTACCGCTTATTCCCTATTGGGGTTGCGGGGGCGCTGGCGCCTATCTCAGCTACAATCGGGCGGAAGGCGGGGTACACCCTGGACAAGTCGCCACCTCATCGCAGGGCCAACACAGATAGACAGACAACATTCACACTCACATTCACACATATTTAGACAAAAATGTTTGGAAAATATGATAATATACTGTAATATTTGTTGCAATATTAGAAACTATTAAAGTTGAAAAGTCATGCAATTTTTAGCAGTACATATTAGGGGTGTAGGAAAAAATCGATTCGAATACGAATCAAATTGAATACGTTGTGCGATTCAGAATCGATTCTCATTTTAACAAACTACTACACAGCAATAACATAACAATGTAATCCAATTCCAAAACCAAACCTGACCCAGCAACACTCAGAACCGCAATAAAAAAGAGCAATTGAGAGGAGACACAAACACGACACAGAACAAACAAAAAGTAGTGAAACAAAATTGAATATTATCAACAACAGTATCAATATTAGTTATAATTTCAGCATAGCAGTGATTAAAAATCCCTCATTGACATTATCATTCAACATTTATAAAAAGAAAAAAAAAAACAATAGTGTCACAGTGGCTTACACTTTCATCACATCTCATAAGCTTGACAACACACTGTGTCTAATGTTTTCACAAAGATAAATTAAATGATATTTTTGGTTCGTTTAATGGTTAAAACAAATTTACATTATTGCAATCAGTTGATAAAACATTGTCCTTTACAATTATAAAAGCTTTTTTAAAAATATCTACTACTCTGTCTTGTTGGGGCCGGCTGGGTCTAGTCCCCTCATCCATTGTGGTAGCTTGGTGCTGCAGGTTGCTGCGAGTCGGCCAGCTGCTGGGGTAGTGATCTTGTGTGTCAGCATATCTGTGATCTTTTTTTTTTTTCCTGTGTGTATATATGTATGTGGAGGTATGTGTGTATATATATGTATATATGTATGTGTATGTATATATGTGTATGTATATATATGTATGTGTATGTATATATTTGTGTATGTATGTATGTGTATATGTATATATACATATGTGTATGTGCATATGTATGTATGTTTGTATGTGTATATATATATATGTGTGTATGTGTATGTGTATGTGTGTGTGTATGTATGTGTATATGTATATGTGTATGTATGTGTATATATACATATATGTATTGCATATTTGCAAGTATGTATGTGTGTATTGGTTGTACATACATATATATATATATATATATATATATATATATATATATATATACATATATATATATATATGTGTGTGTGTGTATTAATATATGTATATATAAATATATATATATATATATATATATATATATATATATATATATATATATATATATACATATATATATACAATTTATTTATTTATTTTGAGTTTTTTTTTTTTTAATATATAAATTATTAGTTTTTTGTTTTTTTTCGTTTTTGTTTTTTTTATCCCCCTCCATCAGGGAGGGACCTCAACAGGGCGGTTGCTGGTTGTTCCATCTCCATCGTTGGGGTCCCTGCGGGTGGGTGAGTGGTTCCCGCGGCCCTGCACTGGGTGGTCCTGTGGCGGCCGAATTGGGTGGGGTGGCCTGGTATGGATCCCAGGGATGGGGGGTGGGTCGTTGGGGCCCGTTTGCTGGTGGGGCGGGGTCGGTGTCCCGTCCGGTTGCGGGGAGTCTCTGGGTCACCCCGGGCGGGGCGTTCCGTCTTTCTGCCCGTGTGGGGAATTGTCGCTCACTGGCTTGGAGTCTGGCCGTCCGCTGCTTCTCCAGTGCCCTGTCCTCTGCCAGGCGCGTCTGTCTGCGGCCTGCTGCTGGCTCTTCCGGGCGGCCCGGTGGGCCGGGCTCTGGGGTTCCCTTCGCTGGCCGGCCTGGCTGCCCTTTTCCCTGTGCGCCGCACCTGCTGTTTGGGTTGGGCTCTCTGGGCGGCTGGGGCCGTACTCTGGCTCCCACGCACACTAGGAGTCAAATATATTGTACATATAAACACACATATACTCACACACAAACACACCGTTATTCATACGTACAAACATACATACATAGGTACCTACGCTCCCACATACATACACAAATACAGTACATACCTACATACTCCAAGTTTGTCCATCTACACGCACATTCATGGTACAAACATACACATACTGTACATATACATTTACTGTACAAAGTAACACACATGTCCAACTCTGAAACATTCAAAGCAGAAAAAACTTGTTCTAATTTAACTGACTCCTTACCCAGACCAGTAGTCTCGCATTTTCCATCTAAATCCGTCTTCGGGATGGAGGAAAGTGGTGTTCTGTGGGGATTAGCCTTCTGCTTTGTTTTTAGCCCCGCTCGGCATCCGCGTTTCCGATCACACCGCTGGCGTCTGCTCCGTAGACGGCCCCCGCTGCTACTAGACTCCCCTGCTTCACAGGCCGCTGGATGTAGCCGCCGACGTATTCCCATGCTAGTTAGCAAGTCTAGCACGCAAGTGTCTATCAGTCCAAAACGGCCCGATATGTCCACATCCAGAAGTGTCTGGCGGTCGTACGTGATCACGGACACAAACAAACAATCGGAAAATCCCCGTTACTGAGGTGGCTAACCATGATGCGTGCAGTTTATCAAAGCAACAATCAAACAATCGGAAAATTCCTGTCGTATCAATTCCTAGATATGGTCGTAACTATACTAAATGCACTGGGCATAATAAACACAACATTATTAATATTGCTACTACGAATAATTTGATCAAAAACTCCCTAAAACAGCCCTCTACCTATAATATAGGTTTTTTAAACATAAGATCATTGTCTCCTAAAACGTTGTTAGTTAATGATATTATCAGAGACAACAATCTTAACGTCATCGGTCTCAGCGAAACCTGGCTTAAACCAAACGACTTTTTTGCGCTAAATGAGGCATGTCCTCCTAACTTTACACATGCGCATATTGCCCGTCCGCTCAAAAGGGGTGGGGGGGTCGCACTAATATACAACGAAAACTTTAACCTTAGTCCTAACATAAATAATAAATATAAATCGTTTGAGGTGCTTACTATGAGGTCTGTCACACCGCTGCCTCTACACCTGGCTGTTATCTACCGCCCCCCAGGGCCCTATTCGGACTTTATTAATGAATTCTCAGAGTTCGTTGCTGATCTAGTGACACACGCCGATAATATAATCATAATGGGGGACTTTAATATCCATATGAATACCCCATCGGACCCACCGTGCGTAGCGCTCCAGACTGTAATTGATAGCTGTGGTCTCACACAAATAATAAATGAACCCACGCATCGCAACGGTAATACGATAGACCTAGTGCTTGTCAGGGGCATCACCGTTTCCAAAGTTACGATACTCCTGTATACTAAAGTATTGTCCGATCATTACCATATAAAATTCGAGGTTCAGACGCATGTTCGTCAAACTAATAATAATAATAACTGCTATAGCAGCCGCAACATTAATACAGCCACAACGACAACTCTTGCTGACCTACTGCCCTCGGTAATGGCACCATTCCCAAAGTATGTGGGCTCTATTGATAACCTCACTAACAACTTTAACGACGCCCTGCGCGAAACCATTGATAACATAGCACCGCTAAAGTTAAAAAAGGCTCCAAAAAAGCGCACCCCGTGGTTTACAGAAGAAACTAGAGCTCAGAAATTATTATGTAGAAAGCTGGAACGCAAATGGCTCACGACTAAACTTGAGGTGCACCATCAAGCATGGAGTGATGGTTTAATAACTTATAAACGCATGCTTACCTTAGCTAAAGCTAAATATTACTCAAATCTCATCCACCGTAATAAAAACGATCCTAAATTTTTGTTTAGTACGGTAGCATCGCTAACCCAACAAGGGACTCCTTCCAGTAGCTCAACCCACTCAGCTGATGACTTTATGCAATTCTTTAGTAAGAAAATTGAAGTCATTGGAAAGGAGATTAAAGACAATGCGTCCCAGCTACAACGGGGTTCTATTAACACTGACACGATTGTATATACGGCGGATACTGCCCTCCAAAATAGTTTCTCTCGTTTTGAGGAAATAACATTAGAGGAATTGTTACAACGTGTAAATGGAATAAAACAGACAACATGTTTACTTGACCCTCTTCCTGGGAAACTGATCAAGGAGCTCTTTGTATTATTAGGTCCATCAGTGCTAAATATCATAAACTTATCACTCTCCTCGGGCACTGTTCCCCTAGCATTCAAAAAAGCGGTTATTCATCCTCTTCTTAAAAGACCTAACCTCGATCCTGACCTCATGGTAAATTACCGACCGGTGTCTCACCTTCCCTTTATTTCAAAAATCCTTGAAAAAATTGTTGCGGAGCAGTTAAATGAACACTTAGCGTCTAACAATCTATGTGAAACCTTTCAATCCGGTTTCAGGGCAAATCACTCCACGGAGACAGCCCTCGCAAAAATGACTACTGATCTATTGCTAACGATGGATTCTGATGCGTCATCTATGTTGCTGCTCCTCGATCTTAGCGCTGCTTTCGATACCGTCGATCATAATATTTTATTAGAACGTATCAAAACACGAATTGGTATGTCAGACTTAGCCCTGTCTTGGTTTAACTCTTATCTTACTGATAGGATGCAGTGTGTCTCCCATAACAATGTGACCTCGGACTACGTTAAGGTAACGTGTGGAGTTCCCCAGGGTTCGGTCCTTGGCCCTGCACTCTTCAGCATCTACATGCTGCCGCTAGGTGACATCATACGCAAATACGGTATTAGCTTTCACTGTTATGCTGATGACACCCAACTCTACATGCCCCTAAAGCTGACCAACACGCCGGATTGTAGTCAGCTGGAGGCGTGTCTTAATGAAATTAAACAATGGATGTCCGCTAACTTTTTGCAACTCAACGCCAAAAAAACGGAAATGCTGATTATCGGTCCTGCTAGACACCGAACTCTATTTAATAATACAACTCAATATTTGACAACCAAACAATTAAACAAGGCGACACGGTAAAGAATCTGGGTATTATCTTCGACCCAACTCTCTCCTTTGAGGCACACATTAAAAGCGTTACTAAAACGGCCTTCTTTCATCTCCGTAACATCGCTAAAATTCGCTCCATTCTGTCCACTAAAGACGCTGAGATCATTATCCATGCGTTTGTTACGTCTCGCCTCGACTACTGTAACGTATTATTTTCGGGTCTCCCCATGTCTAGCATTAAAAGATTACAGTTGGTACAAAATGCGGCTGCTAGACTTTTGACAAGAACAAGAAAGTTTGATCACATTACGCCTGTACTGGCTCACCTGCACTGGCTTCCTGTGCACTTAAGATGTGACTTTAAGGTTTTACTACTTACGTATAAAATACTACACGGTCTAGCTCCATCTTATCTTGCCGATTGTATTGTACCATATGTCCCGGCAAGAAATCTGCGTTCAAAGGACTCCGGCTTATTAGTGATTCCCAAAGCCCAAAAAAAGTCTGCGGGCTATAGAGCATTTTCCGTTCGGGCTCCAGTACTCTGGAATACCCTCCCGGTAACAGTTCGCGATGCCACCTCAGTAGAAGCATTTAAGTCTCACCTTAAAACTCATTTGTATACTCTAGCCTTTAAATAGACTCCCTTTTTAGACCAGTTGATCTGCCGTTTCTTTTCTTTTTCTTCTATGTCCCACTTTCCCGTGTGGAGGGGGTCCGGTCCGATCCGGTGGCCATGTACTGCTCGCCTGTGTATCGGCTGGGGACATCTCTGCGCTGCTGGTCCGCCTACGCTTGGGATGGTTTCCTGCTGGCTCCGCTGTGAACGGGACTCTCGCTGCTGTGTTGGATCCGCTTTGGACTGGACTCTCGCGACTGTGTTGTATTCATTGTGGATTGAACTTTCACAGTATCATGTTAGATCCGCTCGACATCCATTGCTTTCCTCCTCTCTAAGGTTCTCATAGTCATCATTGTCACCGACGTCCCACTGGGTCATTATTGTCACCAATGTCCCACTGGGTGTGAGTTTTCCTTGCCCTTATGTGGGCCTACCGAGGATGTCGTGGTGGTTTGTGCAGCCCTTTGAGACACTAGTGATTTAGGGCTATATAAGTAAACATTGATTGATTGATTGATTGACATTCTGTACGTATATAAGTACATATACATACATACACTACTGCACATAATCACGTTTCATCTAACATATACAAACCCTGTTTCCATATGAGTTAAGAAATTGTGTTAGATGTAAATATGAATGGAATACAATTATTTGCAAATCCTTTTCAACCCATATTCAATTGAATGCACTACAAAGACAATATATATGATGTTCAAACTCAAAAACTTTATTATTTTTGCAAGTAATAATTAACTTAGAATTTCATGGCTGCAACACGTGACAAAGTAGTTGGGAAAGGGCATGTTCACCACTGTGTTACATCACCTTTTCTTTTAACAACACTCAATAAATGTTTGGGAACTGAGGAAACTAATTGTTGACGCTTTGAAAGTGGAATTATTTCCCAGTCTTGTTTTATGTAGAGCTTTAGTCGTTCAACAGTCCGGGGTCTCCGCTGTCGTATTTTAAGCTTCATAATGCGCCACACATTTTAGATGGGAGACAGGTCTGGACTGCAGGCGGACCAGGAAAGTACCCGCACTCTTTTTGTTACGAAGCCACGCTGTTGTAACATTTGTCTTGCTGAAATAAACAGGGGCGTCCATGATAATGTTGCTTGGATATGACAACATATGTTGCTCCAAAGCCTGTATGGACCTTTCAGCATTAATGGTGCCTTCACAGATGTGTAAGTTACCCATGCCTTTGGCACTAATACACCCCTATACCATCACAGAGACTGGCTTTTGAACTTTGCGCCGATAACAATCCGAATGGTTATTTTCCTTTTGGTTCTGGAAGACACCACACCCTCTGTTTACGAATGTAACTTGAAATTTGGACTCGTCAGACCACAGAACACCTTTTCACTTTGCATCAGTCCATCTTAGGTGAGCTTGGGTCCAGCCAAGCCGGGGGCGTTTCAGGATATTGTTGATCAATAGGTTTCGCTTTGCATAGTAGAGTTTTAACTTGCACTTACAGATGTAGTGACCAACTGTAGTTACTGGCAGTGGTTTTATTAAGTGTTCCTGAGCCTACGTGGTGATATCCTTTACACACTGATGTCGGTTTTTGATGCAGTACCGCCTGATGGATCAAAAGTCCGTAATATCATCGCTTACATGCAGTGATTTCTCCAGATTCTCTGAACTTTTTGATGATTTTACGGACCATAGATTGTAAAATCCCTAGAATCCTTGCAATAGCTCGTTAAGAAATGTTGTTCTAAAACTATTCGACAATTTGCTTACAAAGTGGTGACCCTCACCCCATCCTTATTTGTGAATAACTTAGCATTTCATGGAAGCTACTTTTATACCCAATCATGGCACCCAACTGTTACCAATTAGCCTGCACACCTGTGGGATGTTCTATACAACTGTTTGATGAGCATTCCTCAACTTCATCAGTATTGATTGCCTCCTTTGCCAACTTCTTTATCTTGTGTTGCTGGCATCAATTTCTAAAGTTAATGTATAGTTGCATAAAAAAAGAAAAGTTTATCAGTTTGAACATCAAATATGTTGTCTTTGTAGCATATTCAACTGAATATGGGTTGAAAATGATTTGCAAATCATTGTATTCCGTTTATATTTACATTTAACACAATTTCCCAACTCATATGGAAACGGAGTTTGTATTAACGTTTTTGCCCTAGGGTAAACTGGGTAACACATGGCACACTGACAAAGCTTAACCTATTGTTACTATTACAATCTACAAGATTAATATAGGTTGCCTCTCTCTCTTCCCCTCCATCTTTCGGTATTCCTTTTTTTATTTTTTTACTTCTCTAGTTATCATTATGTATACGTATTGTTGCATTTGAACAACTGTATTGTTGATAATAGAGGTAATCTATTGGTATTGTTCATGATCAATAGCGCTTTTTCTATTGGTATCTGTATTGTTCTAGTTGTAGTGTAAAAATGCTCATTGTCATTTCTATATTATTATTTATTTCGCTAACTGTTTCTTTGCTATCACTTTTACGATCATATTTGTACATATCGTATGTGCTGGTGTTCTATTGTTGTTGATATTTTGTTGTTATTGTTGTGTTTGCTGTTGTTGTTTTGGTCTCTCTGTTTAATCCCCCTCTTAGCCCCACACTTTCCCCCTTTCTATTCCCTCCTGCTACGGCCCGGCTGCACCAAATGAATATATAAATACATTTAATAGAGTCAAATTCAAATAAGGCAACAAGAGAAGTATCCTACACTTCTCTTTTGTAAAGTAAATCTGAACAGCCGATATTGGCATCTACATCAACTATATGATTTGCCTGAGAAGTTGGACAGGACACACAAAAAAAAAAAAAAAAAAAGAATAGTGTCACAGTGGCTTACACTTGCATCACATCTCATAAGTTTGACAACACACTGTGTCCAATGTTCACACAAAGATAAAATAAATCATATTTTTGGTTTGTTTAATAGTTAAAACAAATTTACATTATTGCAGTCAGTTGATAAAACATTGTCCTTTACAATTATAAAAGCTTTTTAAAAAAAATATACTACTCTGCTTGCATTCAGCAGACTGGGGTAGATCCTGCTGAAATCCTATGTATTGAATGAATACAGAATCGTTTTGAATCGGAAAAATATCGTTTTTAAATCGAGAATCGCGTTCAATCGAAAAAAATCGATATATTATCAAATCGTTACCACAAGAATCGATATTGAATCGAATCGTGGGACACCCAAAGATTCGCAGCCCTAGTACATATACTTTTTTATGTGAAAATGAAAAAAATCAATTACATTTAGTAAAAAATGTAAGTACTTTATTGACACATATCCTTTCCAGGTGTTTTACGGGCCAGATAAAATTATGTCGCGGGCCAGATATGGCCCTCGGCCCTTGACTTTGACACCTGTGATGTACATCAACAATATGATGTGTCTGGCTGGACAGGATGGATTTTTAAAAAATATGTATATACGTTTGATTATAAATCGATGAAAATCAATAGAAATAAAATAATTGCGATTAATCTGAAAATGTTTTTTTTTTTAAAACCTTATTACTTTAGCAGCAAAATACATGGGATTTCACAAACAATTTCGTTACGTGTTTTATGCTACGGTAGCCATGGAAGTTCTATAGTGGAAAAAAAAAAGCAACTCTTCACATGCATGGTGCTTGAGAAGTCTTCCTACTTTACTATATATGTATTTTTTAATGAAAAAGACCAATACCGATAAAAATGCCAAATATTGTCCCAGCTGATCTCTACTAAGGACGAGATGGGACACACACTAACTGATCTTCTAGGCCAGGGGTGTCAGACTGGTTTTCATTGAGGGTCACATCGCAGTTATGGTTGCCCTCAGAGGGCCGCTTTTAACAATGAGTAATATACGTATGAATATACATGTATATATGTAATACATTAAAAATATATTTTTTTACGTAAGCTGGAAAAAAAAAATTAAATTTTACTTTAAAAACGTGCAGCTTAGTCACCAGAATTTTACAGTAAAAGCAGTGTTTTTTTTATACAGCATATCAAAAATGGAATAAATACAATGGAATGGAGAAAAAATACCACTTTTTTTAGCGGTAAAATTCAAGCCATGTTTTTTGTTTTTTAACCAAAACATGGTGTTGTTTTAAAGTGGAACATTATCACGGTTTCAGAAGGGTTAAAACCAATAAAAATCAGTTCCCAGTGACTTATTTTATTTTTCGAAGTTTTTTTCAAAATTTTACCTATCATGGAATATCCCGAAAAAAGGCTTTAAAGTGCCTGATTTTCGCTATTTGTGAAGCCACCGTCCATTTACCTGTGACGTCATCCAGTGATGCAAATACAAACAACATGGCAGATAGCACAGCAAGATATAGCGACATTAGCTCAGATTCAGACTCGGATTTCAGCAGCTTAAGCGATTCAACAGATTACGCAAGTATTGAAACGGGTGGTTAGAGTATGGAGGCAGATAGCGAAAATGAAATTGAAGAAGAAACTGAAGCTATCTAGCGAATATCTATTGACGCTATTCGGCGATCGCCTTCTAACCAACGATTGAGTGTCGCAGGATATCCATACATCTCTGTGCCATGTCTGCCTTAGCATCGCCGGTAAAATGTTCAGACCAAACGATCGGGACTTTCGTATCTTTTGACACTGGAGCAACTTAAACCCGTCGATTGGTAAGTGTTTGTTTGGCATTAAATGTGGGTGCAGGGAAAGGCTTGATGCAAATATAGCTAGAAATGTACATACAGCTAGCCTAAATAGCATGTTAGCATCGATTAGCTGGCAGTCATGCCGTGACCAAATATGTCTGATTAGCACATAAGTCAATAACATCAACAAAACTCACCTTTGTGATTTCGTTGACTTTATTGTTGGAAATGCATCTGCAAGATATCCATACATCTCTGTGCCATGTCTGACTTAGCAACGGCAGTAAAATGTGCAGACCAAACGATCGGGACTTTCGCATCTTGTGACACTGGAGCAACTTAAATCCGTCGATTGGTAAGTGTTTGTTTGGCATTATGTGGGTGTACATTAAAATTGTGGCATTACATTTGTATGTACAAATGTACATACAGCTAGACTAAATAGCATGTTAGCATAGATTAGCATGCCGTGTTAATCGATACACACTCCACGTAAGTCAACTTGAATCCGTCCCTGATCGTGTTGTTACACCCTCCGACAACACACTGACAAGGCATGATGTCTCCAAGGTACGGAAAACAGTCGAAAAAACGGAAAATAACAGAACTGATTTGACTTGGTGCTTGTAATGTGTTTGAGAAAATGGCGGTTTGACTACCTATGTGACGTCACGCTGTGATGTCATCGCTCCAAGTGCGAACAATAGAAAGGCGTTTAACTCGTCAAAATTCACCCATTTAGGGTTCGGAAATCGGTTAAAAAAATATATGGTCTTTTTTCTGCAACATCAAGGTATATATTGATCCTTACATAGGTCTGGTGATAATGATCCCCTTTCATGTATTTTTTTTTGTTTTTTAATGTTTTGGTGTCTTACTGTATATGGAAAAAAATGGTTTCAACGTTGATTTTACGGTTAAAAGCTCAGTCGGCGGAATTTAACCGTAAAATCTATTGTCGATTTTGCAGTCTCCAATTTCATTGATCGTTTGTTTTGAAATGAAAAGTCAAGTAGATATTTAAGTACAGTATTTACCTTTAAATGGTAAATGGGTTATATTTGTATAGCGCTTTTCTACCTTCAAGGTACTCAAAGCGCTTTCACACTATTTACACATTCACCCATTCACGCACCCATTCACAAACACTGATGGCGGTAGCTGCCATGAAAGGCCCTAACCAGAACCCATCAGGAACAAGGGTGAAGTGTCTTGCTCAAGGACACAATGGACGAGATGAGGTTGGTAGAAGGTGGGGATCGAACCAGTAACCCTCAGGTTGGTGGCATGGCCACTCTCCCAACCGCGCCACGCCGACCTCGGCGTTATTTTAACAAAAAATGTTTTTGGAATACATGATTATACTCTGATTATGATAATATTGAATTTTAAAGACATGCAATTGCATGCAGTTCATGATTGTTAATGGCAATAGGGAAAGAACACATACATTTAGTAAGAAAAGATTAAGCATTTTATTAACGCATATTATTTCCAAGCGGGCCACATAAAATAATGTGGCGGGCCTTGAGTTTGACACCTATGTTCTAGGCTCATACATGTAAAGCCAATATAAAGCAGGAATAAATCCCTCTTTCTGGTCCTTCGACAGGAGGACGACTTCGGAGATTGTTTGCTTCTCAGCTCCATCTGTGACTGGAGCAGGACCGGTGCAAATCAGTCTGAGGGTGGACTGGGCAAAGGTCCCCTGCAGTCTTTCCTTCGAGTACATAGAAGACCCCACCGTCCTGCGCATCGAGCCCCTTTGGAGCATTACGAGGTCAGTCTTATTGCTGTCCGATACAAAACACTTATGTCAAATGACTCTTTTAGTAGCAAAACATTTGTTATAAACTTGGGCTGTTATCTTTAATAACTTTACCTTTAACAGATAATTTTCAAGTTTTTAATACAAAACTCAAAACCAGTGAAGTTGGCACGTTGTGTAAATGGTATATAAAAACAGAATGCAATGATTTGCAATTCCTTTTCAACCTATAGTCCATTGAATGGACTGCAAAGACAAGATATTTAATGTTCGAACTGGTAAACTTTGTTATTTTTTTGCAAATATTAGCTCATTTGGAATTGGATGCCTGCAACATGTTTCAAAAAAGCTGGCGCAAGTGTCAAAAAAAGACTGAGAAAGTTGAGGAATGCTCATCAAACACTCATTTGGAAAATCCCACAGGTGAACAGGCTAATTGGGAACAGGTGGGTGCAAGGATTGGTTATAAAAGCAGCTTCCAGACATTCACAAACAGGCATGGGGCAAGGGTCACCACTTTGTCTACAAATGCGTGAGCAAATTGTCGAACAGTTTAATAACAACATTTCTCAACGAGCTACTGCAAAAAATGTGGGTATTTCTCCATCCATGGTCCGTAATATGATCAAAAGTTGCAGAGAATCTGGAAAAATCACTGCACGTAAGCATAATGCCCATGACTTTCAATCCCTCAGGTGGTACTGCATCTAAAAGCGACATCAGGGTGTAAAGGATATCACCACATGGGCTCAGGAACACTTCAGTAAACCACTGTCAGTAATTACATCTGTAAGTGCAAGTTAAAACTCTACTATGCAAAACCAAAGCCATTTATCAAAAACACCCAGAAACGACGCCCGCTTTGCTGGGCCCGAGCTCATCTAAGTTAATTTAAAGTTAAAGTACCAATGAATGTCACACACACACTAGGTGTGGTGAAATTTTTCCTCTGCATTTGACCCATCTCCTTGATCACCCCCTGGGAAGGTGAGGGGAGCAGTGGACAGCAGCGGTGCCGCGCCCAGGAATAATTTTTGGTGATTTAACCCCCAATTCCAACCCTCAATGCTGAGTGCCAATCAGGGAGGTAATGGGTCCCATTTTTATAGTCTTTGGTATGAACTCACAACCTACCGATCTCAGGGCAGACACTAACCACTAGGCCACTGAGCTGGATGAATTGATGCAAAGTGTTAAAGTGTTCTGTGGTCTGACGAGTCCACATTTCCAAAAAATTTTGGAAACTGTGGATATAAGGACCATCCGTGTTATGCTTGTTCGGCATAGTAATGCCAAAAATTGTCCCCTCGTGGATGCGTCGAACGATGAACACAGCAAAGGTAAGAATAAGTGAATTATTAAATAACAAAAGGAGCTCTAGAACCAAAAATACTGGAGCTAGTAGAACAAACAAAGGACGCTAACATGAAAGCTAGGTATACAAATAGACAAACTAAAACTGGGCCGAAGGCACACAAAAAGGAAAAACAATTCTTCAGCGTGAGAGCTAGAATAATACTAGGGCTTAGCGTGAAAAGCTAGCAAGATTATACCGACGGAAATTGAGCAGGCGTAACTTGTTGCGTGAAAGCAAATTGGATAGCAGTTGTAATGTTGCATGGAAGCAAATGTTGTTGTTCGTCCCAGGCCGAACAACAAAACAGGCAGGAATATATAAGGCAGGTGATTAGTGAGGACAGGTGTGCAGGACCGTGAGTAGCACGTGAAACTCGTAAGCTACCATGGTGACCGACTAAACAGGAAATAAGAGGATCAGACGGAGAGTGAAACAAAAATGGGTCAATAAACAATAATATGTGGAGATCCGAAAAGCGGATCTCAACAATCCGGACTCTTATAGGCGCAAAGCTCAAAAGCCAGCATCTTTGATGGTATGGGGTTGTATTAGTGCCCAAAGCATGGGTTACTTACACATCTGTGAAGGTACTAGACTGGCCTGCCTGTAGTCCAGACCTGTCTCCCATTGAAAATGTGTGACGCATTATGAAGCCTAAGATACCACAACGGAGACCCCGGACTGTTGAACAACTTAAGCTGTACATCAAGCAAAAAATGGGAAAGAATTCCACATGAAAAACTTCAAAAATTGGTCTCATCAGTTCCCAAACATTTACTGAGTGTTGTTTAAAGGAAAAGCCATGTAACACAGTGGTAAAAATTCTCCTGTGACAACTTTTTTGCAATGTGTTGCTGCATTAACTTTAATGTTGAATTCTAAGTTAATGATTATTTGCAAAACGTATTTACAGTATATTCAATTGAATAAAGGTTGAAAATTATTTGCAAACCATTGTATTCTGTTTTTATTTACCAATTACACAACGTGGCAACTACACTGGTTTTTGGGTTTTGAACTTGGTCTATCTCTTTAAGTAGAGAACATTCACTGTTGACCAGCAATTAGCTAAACAACCAATGAACACAGGTTTCTGGCCTCCAAGAACTGTTTTTCAAAGCCACACCGACCCCATTGACTTTGTATGCTCCACTTGAGACATGCTAATGAGATCTATCACTTTAGGCACCTTGTATCATGGGGGCAATCTTCTGACCAGACTGATCATGTCAAAAACACAATGAAGTTTTCACTCTCTTTCGAGTCTTCTGACTTTTAAAGAGGTTTATCTGGGATGATTAGGGGGCACCTTGCTCAAACGGGATTTGCTGGCGGCACTCACAGCCCAACTGCTGGTTTTAGATGTGTAAAGTTTTCATGCAGGATTTGCAGCTTTTTGAGATCCGCGACTCGTGTTTGCACGCCGAATACGCCGTTTAATTAGAGGAGCCTGGCATAATGAACGCCAGACACATTTAAAAGGGTCCCAGGTTGATCAGCGTCGCTAAACAAATGTGAGTCCGTGCACGCAGATGAGTCAGACTTGCTGTTACATTTCCTCAATCTCAGAGTCTGTGGCAGCCCAGGTTGGTCGTCAGAATCCCCGATTGGATGTGCGCTCGCCACTGAAAGATGGATGGTACTAAGTCGCTGCTTTGAAATCCTTAGCACATCCTTCACGTGTATTGACAATTCTTATAGGCCTACTGAAACCCACTACTACCCACCACGCAGTCTGATAGTTTATATATCAATGATGAAATATTAACATTGCAACACATGCCAATACACCCTTTTTAGTTTACTAAGTTACAATTTTCAATTTCCCGGGAGTTTCGTCTTGAAAACTTTGTGTAATGATGACGTGTACTCAAGACGTCACGCGTTTTTAGGAAGTATGAGCGCTACGCACACACACAGCTAAATGGCTTCTGATTTAACGGCATAATTACACAGTATTTTTGAGATTTGTGTTGCTGAATCTTTTGCAATTTGTTCAATTAATATTGGAGAAGTCACAGTAGCAAGATGGAGTTAGGAAGCTTTAGCCTTTAGCCACACGAACACACGGTTATTCCTTGTTTAAAATTCCCGGAGGTGAAAATTAACTATGGATCAGAGTGCGGTCAAACGAACATGAATCTAGACCACATATCAACCAGCAGCTTTCGGTGAGAAAATTGGGGTTAAAAAGTCGCTTCTTACCGGAGAAAAGCTGAGCTTGTGTCGTCCATAGCTGCCGTCGACTTCCCTGAGACACTGCGCGTCAACACACCCGTGGAGACACCCTTCCGACTATCAGGTAATATTAAACTCACTAAAACACTAGCAACACAATAGAAAGATAAGGGATTTCCCAGAATTATCCTAGTAAATGTGTTTAAAAACGTCGGAATCCGTTCCAATGCATTTGCGTTGTTTTTTTTAACTCGTTTTTCAAACACAAATCTTTCATCGTCGCTCAAATTAATGGGGAAATTGTCGTTTTCTCGGTCCGAATAGCACTTTTTGTTGGATGCTCCCATTAAAATCAATGTGAATATGTGAGGAGCCCCCACACTTGCCACGTCATCGTCTGCGACTTCCGGTAAAGGCAGGGCTTTTCTCTTAACACCGACAGTTGCGAACTTTATCTTGGATGTTCTCTACTAAATCCTTTCAGCAAAAATATGGCAATATCGCGAAATGATCAAGTATGACACATACAATGGACCTGCTATCCCCGTTTAAATACGAAAATCTCATTTCAGTAGGCCTTTAAGTTAAATACTCACAACATTCTTGTTCTTCTTTGAAAAGGTCAATGAAAATAAGTCCCGATGTGTCTGTTTTCAGAATATATATTTATTTCCCGCGGAAATGAAACTCATTGCCGTGTCCTTTTACAAAATCAGAGTACAAAATTCACACTTTAGGCATGTGATGCATTTGACTGAAAAATGAATTCAAAATACCTTAATTGTTTACAATCTTAATTGTGTCTGTGACAAGGCAGTGAAACGTATGACCAAACAAAACAGAAGTCATCATCAAAGTCAGTTTTGGTGAAATTCCAAATAATTATGTGAAACTGAAAAAATAAATAAATAAAGTGTTGTTAATGTAATTTAGCGCTAACTAATTATAACCATGACATATTTTTAAAATACACTAGGGCTGGGCGTTATGGCCTTTTATTAATATCTCCATAGTTTTAGGCTCGATACACGATATATATCTCGATAATTTGCCTTAGCCTTGAATGAACACTTGATGCATATAATCACAGCAGTAGAATATCAATCCATCCATCCATTTTCTACCGCTTATTCCCTTTCGGGGGGCACTGGCGCCTATCTCAGCTACAATCGGGCGGAAGGCGGGGTACACCCTGGAGAAGTCACCACCTCATCGCAGGGCCAACACAGATGGACAGACAACATTCACACTCACATTCACACACTAGGGCCAATTTAGTGTTGCCAATCAACCTATCCCCAGGTGCATGTCTTTGGAAGTGGGAGGAAGCCGGAGTACCCAGAGGGAACCCACGCATTCACGGGGAGAACATGCAAACTCCACACAGAAAGATCCCGAGTCTGGATTTGAACCCAGGACTGCAGTACCTTGGTATTGTGAGGCAGACGCACTAACCCCTCTGCCACCGTGAAGCCCAGCAGTAGAATAGAATAGAATAAAATAGAAGAATAGAATGGACTTTATCAAGGCTGCAACAACTAATCGATTAAAATCGATTATAAAAATAGTTGCCGATTAATTTAGTCATTGATTCGTTGGATGTATGCAATATGCATGCGCGGAGGCTTTTTTTTAAATTATTTTATATAATTTTTTTCCCTAAACCTTTATTTATAAACTGCAACATTTACAAACAGCTGAGAAACAATAATCAAAATGAGTACATAACAGTACAAAACCGCGCCAGGGCGGCGCTGAGCCTATGTCTCATGTGGTGGCAGTAAGCCAGCCAATGATGTGTCATGTGCAGCTCACGTGACCACGCCTTCTCCTTTGTGGAAACGTTCGAAAAATGGCGGAGGGAAACAGTACAGATAGTTCAGCGGAGAATTATCTTGAGGTTATTGCTTCAATTGAGAAAAGTGTACTACATATTTCGTGCAAAGTGTCGGAACACGTTACTTTAAAGACTTCAAAGAAGACATTTCCTATAAAACGGGCAGCATGCACGTCGCGTGGCACAAAAGGACAACATTGTTACGGCAGCACCTGAAGAAGATGAAGGGAAGAACTCATGGTACGTAACTTTTTAATTTCATAGTCCGAGTATATTGATCCGTTGTGTCCGTCTTTGTGTGTTTTTAATCTTTTGTTAACGAGGAGATTTTTTTCTGGAAGCGCAGCAGCAACTGTTGTGTAGTAACTTTCAGAGTGTTAGGAACTGTATGGATGGTGCGGTGACTTCATTTTCTGTGTTGTTTTGAGTGGCAACAGGCATTCATTCATAAGTTCAGCTTTTTTTGTGAGTAACTTTAACGTTATGTCTTTTTTGCATTGCGGGGTTGATAATGTGTCTCCGGCACATTGCACTCTGTTTTCAGAGGGACAACACACGTATAAACGTAACGGACAGAAATATCTCAGGTTGGTTTCATAATGGATCAATCTAGCCGGGTCCAATAAAGCTATATAAATCTATTTAGACTTGAGTGACGCTTTAGTATAACTAAACATTATGAAGGTGCTGGAATATTTCATGCTATTATTCAGAGGTAGCCTAAAGTGAATCCTTTATTATTCACAACAGAAACGTGTACTATATCTGATCCAGTTCTGATCTAATGAGTTACATTTCTGTGTTGTTATTGGTGTATTCTGCAACTCCAATGTCCATTTATTTAATTTAGCTGTTTTTTAAATGTGGTGACGTATTTGTCTTTTATGTCAGAAATTATTCATTAAATCAACTGGGTATGTATTGAGTTACATGTAAATGATGCTACTATGTACATTCATAGTATGGTTTCTCTCATTTCAGAAAGAAATAAGGCAGCATTAGAGACTTGGTACAAAGGAAGGTGTGCACACCACAGCAAGCGACTGCACTGACTGGTGCTATCCTGAATATGTTACTAACTGACATGAGGCGACTATTAATGGTGGAGGATGAAGATTTTAGACAAATGATTCACGTCCTCAACCCTGGTTACACTCTTCCCTCGAGGAACCATTTTACCAAACTGATGGAGAGGAAGTACGAGAGAACATTCCATGCAGTGTAGACTGACATAAAAGCCACTCAGAGCAAAATTGCTCCCACTACTGAGCGTGGACAAATGTAGCCTACCTTGGCAATACATGGCACTACATTGGAGAGGAATGGAACCTGAAGTCAATCTGCCCCACTAGAGGAAAGACATTCAGCATCCAACATTGCAGAATGGTTGGAATAAGTAGTAGCCAGGTTTGAAATTCCCCTAAGCAAATTAAAAAAAAAAAAAACATTTTTGTAAGAGTTGTCTTGTTTTATTTGGCAAGTCGAAAGGACATTGTGCCAGAACAATTTCCCTTGTGGATCATTAAAGTTTGTCTAAGTCTAAGTATGCTGTTTTTTCAAAATAAAGTATTGGAAAGGATAGAAATGTAGTTTGTCTCTTTCATCCGATTATTAATCGAATAATCGAAGTAATAATCGACGGATTAATCGATTATCAAATGAATTGTTAGTTGCAGCCCTAGACTTTATTGTCATTATATTTGCATATAACGAGATTAAGGACTCCAACTTAAGGTGCGGTAGTGGTAAAAAATATGGGCACAAGAGGTAATAAAGGAAAAACTAGCAATTGAAATAAACAGACTACTATCCAATAGAAATAATAAGTAGTCATGTACAATATACAAGACACTATAGAAATACAAATATTTATATAGTGCAGTAAGATGATTCTATGTGTCTACATTGAAACATTATTCTTAATACTGCATTAATATATGCTCATTCTAAACTTTCATGCAGAGACAGAAATCACAACTAAGTCAATTTACCAAAACTGTATTTGTTAAACAGTTATTAAGAAGTGGAGCAAACATTCATATCATTTCCAAAACAGAAAGTGCAAGATTGTCAGAGACATTTCAAAACAAGCTATTAGTGCACTTTTATGCATGATGTCAGATGACATATCAAAACAACACTAAATTAAAGTGCACTTTTTGTACAGAACGCCACTATAATAGTTTAAACCATATAAAGTGCACTTTTGTGCATGATGTCACACGAGATATTTCAATAACTGTCGAATAAAAATTAGCTGCATAAAAGGAAATCAAACAGTGTATGTCCTTCGCTATGTGGTAGGTTACTGTGGACGTTATCTCCTTCGGTTTTAGACTATTTGTTTCATACGGTGTTGATCTGGATATGGTTGCTTGGGCATTTTGTTGGGTGTGGCACCGGCTGAGATGTTGACATGTGGAGTTTCAAGCACTTCTCATTTTCTAGCGGCTGACTTTTCAAATGGTGCTACACATTAGCAATGCTGCTACTTTTTGTAGCAACGCTTTTGCCGCATACTCGTTCGACATCTTCCCGCTTGAAGCCAAACCACTGCCAGACGATGGACTCCCTGCTGTTTTTCTTGGGAATTAATTCTTCCTTCATTTGTTACCAGATTCGCACCTTCTTTCTCTCGTGTCACCACTCGTACCGTACCGCTAGCATCACAGCTAATGTTACCCATGTCGCTAGTTGTCTGCTCCGCGATAGCGTGTGACGTTGCACGCGCAACAGTATGTGACGTATGTATGAAGGTGCGCTTGTGAGAAGCAGGGACAAGAAAGAATGAGAAATGCCTGTAGTGTAATGCCCGCAGCTGAAAGAAACTGCGTGAGGACGTATACTTGAATATCACGATATAGTTATTTTCTATATCGCACAGAGACAAACCCACGATATATCAAGTGTATTCGATATATCGCCCAGCCATACTACACACCAAAGCTAACTATCAATCAATCAATCAATGTTTATTTATATAGCCCTAAATCATTAGTGTCTCAAAGGGCTGCACAAACCACAACACAAACCACTACAACATCCTCGGTAGACCCACATAAGGGCAAGGAAAACTCACACCCAGTGGGACGTTGGTGACAATGATGACTATGAGAACCTTGGAGAGGACCGCTTTTGGTCCCCAGGCGACCAAAAGCAATGGATGTCGAGCGGGTCAAACATGATACAGTGAAAGTTCAATCCATAGTGGATCCAACACAGCCGCGAGAGTCCAGTCCAAAGCGGATCCAACACAGCAGCGAGAGTCCCGTCCACAGCGGAGCCAGCAGGAAACCATCCCAAGTGGAGGTGGATCAGCAGCGCAGAGATGTCCCCAGCCGATACACAGATGGTGGCTTTTGAACTTTGCGTCGATAACACTGTGGATGGATCGCTTCCCCTTTGGTCCGGATGACACGATGTCGAATATTTCCAAAAACAATTTGAAATGTGGACTCGTCAGACCACAGAACACTTTTCCACTTTGCATCAGTCCATCTTAGATGATCTCGGGCCCAGAGAAGCCAGCGGCGTTTCTGGATGTTGTTGATAAATGGCTTTCGCTTTGTATAGTAGAGCTTTAACTTGCACGTACAGATGTAGCGACAAATTGTATTTAGTGACAGTGGTTTTCTGAAGTGTTCCTCAGCCTATGTGGTGATATCCTTTATCAGAATCAGAATAGTTTTTATTGCCATTGTTTGAGAACAGGTTCACAAACTAGGAATTTTTCTTGGTGCAATCGTGCAACATAGAAGACATATAAGACAGTATAGGTAATAAGATGAGCTGTAAATGAGCTATGGGATCTTGTTCTTGTTCATGTGTCTGATGGCCAAGGGGAAAAAACTTTTCAGGTGGCGGGAGGTGTGGGTCTGGATGGACCGTAGTCTCGTGCCTGAGGGGAG